>NW_007727670.1:358459-386634 GCF_000696425.1 Galeopterus variegatus
CCCCTGTGCCCCGCCCGGGGCGGGTGGGGGGGCGCAAGGGGGGGTGGCGTCCCGTTGGGGAACATGGAAAAAAAAAAAAAAAAAAAAAAAAAAAAAAAGTTCCAATCCATGAAGTAAACGCCTAAATGAGTTTTTAATTTGCACCAGGACTAAACCCACCAATATAAATTTTTATCTTGCTCCCATCACTTTAGGGCAGAAGGCCATATTGAAAGCACAATCTCTCCCAGGATCTATAAAACACAAATTGCCCCACAGGCCAGGCAGCTTCTCATCTTATAGGGGACCCATTTTCACCTAAACTTCCATCAGAAACAAAAACAAAAGTGTATTAAGTGCAGCTGCACAATTTCTGTTGTTCCTATTACTCCTGGCTGGGTGTTTTCATCAGATTACAATCCAAAAGCCCAAACCCTCCTAATAAGCCATTGCTTTAAACGAACATGGCAAATACTAAGACCCACATCAATGCCAGTAAGGTAACCTTGGAAATGATACCAAAATCCTATCATCCAATGGGACATCATCCTGACTCAGAAGCTCACCACTGGAGATGACATCACCTCGGAAAACATCATTCCAAGATTTTCTTAATATGTTGTCAAAACCCCTTAGTCACATGGTTTTACCACTACAGCAACCATCATGTCTAGAGCCATAGACTGAAATTGTCAGGCCTTGAGGACAGGAGCCACCTCGTATTCACCTTTGTATTCCCTTGAGTGCCTGACACTGCGCCTTGTATAGACAGATCACTGAATAATGACTGGAACAGTAACATTCCTTTTCCTCCAGCTGTTGAGTTATCTCTGCATAGTCATAGGTTCTTAAGATATTTTTCTGTGCCTCTGGCTAGGTTTGGTTCCCACCATAGCACTCCAGGCTTCCCTCCAAGGTACCTATTACCCTGATATTGTCAAGACTGATATACTGGTTTTTCTACCTGTGTGTGCAATCTCCTTGAGGACAAGGACCAAGTCCTTCCTGACTGCATTTCCAGCCAGTCACTAACTCACAGTGCCTGAACACAGGAGGAGTTTCACTAGTGTTCTTTGGATGAATGAAGGAATGAGAGAGTGAAAGAATGACTGAGTGGTGGAATGAATGAGGTCTCCCTAGGGTCCAGCCCTGTTCTTCCTGGTCCCAACCACAGGCTTACCCCTCTGCTTATTCCAGTAGTCCACTGAACAGATCAGCACAAGTGTGAGTCATTATGCTCTTTGGGCATCAATAAGTTCTGCACCAAGTGCCCTCACAGGCCTTTTCAGAGCTGCGTTTTGGGGTCATTCACTTAACATCATCACCTCTTCATGTGACAGAAGGAACATGATCATATGTCAACATGCCTGATGACTCACAGACTCTACAAAGACAGAGGGAATATTCTCTTCTTGCTTTTCCAGCTTGCCAGTGGGGACAACTTGTATTTTTTATAGCACACATGGGCCAGACCCTGAAAATTCAAAAGAGAGACTCTCTAGGCCCTTCTTCTGCCCCCAAATAGAGAGGTGCCATCTGGGCATCTGCACGTATGTGAGCATGGCATGAGACCTACCTGTGGTGAGGCTGTGCCTGGGTGGCTGCAGACAGTATATGGAAACCCTTAGTACTTTCCACTCAATTTTGCCATAAAACTAAAACTGCTCTAAAAAATGAAGTCTATCAATAATGATAATTATAAAGAACAATAGGTAAAACCTAAGCAAGTCTGAATAGAGAATAGACTTTAATTAATAATAGTCTATCAATATTTTTTTCATTAGTTGGGACAAACTTACCATAGAAATTAAAGAGGTTAATAGGGAACCTAGGTAAAAGGTGGAGTACAGAGTTATCTTTGCAAGTTCTCTGTAAACCTAAAACCACCCCAAAATAAAAGAAAAAGTTGTAAGAAGGAGAGCTTTAGAGAGACAGGGAGAAAGGGAGGATTTTTACAATTCACCAATGTATGGGTGCATTGCCTTGGTTATAACAAACTAAGAGAAGTGGCCTCCACATAATTCTTCTCTGTTTGTGACACTGTGCTTGGTTCCCCATAAGCTTCCTCATTTGTCCCACGAGAATCCCGGGCAAACTTTCCTCCTGGGGTTCTTGTGAAATAGAAGCCAATGTGGGATCTCCAGGAGTTAGGGATCCCTCATCCTGGGAGTGTGGGGAGGTGGTGGAGGCTGTGGCAGCCAGAACCTCCCATGAGCTGCCTTGACCAGGGCCATAAATCCCCTGTAGTTTTCCATGGGCACTGGAAAAGTTTGTCATTCTCTAAGTATATTGAGATGTGAAGAAACACTGGGGGCACAGGCATAGCACAGTGCCCAGCACACTGTGAGCCTCACTGGGAGGGACCCTGCATTGCTCCCCACAGACACCCATGAAGGCCTGGGCAGATGGGGAGTAGCAGGGCGATGACACCATCACAGAGCAGGTGGCCTGTGAGCTGGGCCTTGAGGGATGAGGTGGTGTTTACAGACACAGCGGGACTGGAAGTGCACTCCAAGTAAAGGGAACAGCAGAAGATAGGGCAGGAAGACGGCGAATGCCCAGAGTATTTAGAAATGATGAGTGAGGGCCGGCCCGGCGGCGCACTGCTATAGTGCGCCGCTTGGCAAGCGCGGTGGCGCTCCCGCCGAGGGTTCGGATCCCACATACAGACCGGTTCCCGCTCACTGGCTGAGCGAGGCGTGGGAGCAACACCGAGGGTTGTGATCCCGTTGCTGGTCCCGGTCTGGTACGGGGGCGACACTGAGGGTTGCGATCCGTTGCCGGACACGGAAAAAGACAAAAAGGAAAAAAAAAAAAAAAAAAAGAAATGATGAGTGAGTGTTTCAGTGTGGCAGATTGCATTGTGTGTATGTGTGTGCTGTGCGTCTGTGTGTGTGTGTCTCTCTCTCTGTGTCTATTTGTGTTTGTCGTTATTTGTGTGTCTGTGTATATCTGTCAGTATGTGACGTGCCTGTGTGTGTTTGTAGGTGTGCGTGTGTGTCTGTGTATATTCTGTGTTTCTCTGGGTGTGTGTGTGTGTGAACCTGGAAATGAGGGTGGAATGACAGCATGAGCAGGCAGGAAAGTGCTGCACAGCCTGGCCTGACCTTGTGTCCACCGTGGAGAAGGGAAGGATCCAGGCAGAAGTTGGGACGGGAGTCACAGGAAGGGGAAGGTCCATGGAATACCAGTGGGAAGTGTGTCGTGTTACCCGACAAATCCTAGGAAAGACCGTCTCAGAAATTTTCTGGAGTCCATGTGATTCTTGGTAATTAAGTTTAGGGTTCTGATACACGATCTTCCTTCAGAAAGAATTTCCCTGAAGATCAAGTAAAATTTTTCAGTGTGCAGGAGACCACGCTGATTGATATCTCCCTGTCGAGCAAAGCAGCTTTGTCCCAAGTATGTCCAAATGATCCCATGTAATACCACATTCAGAATGCTTGTTTGTGGAGGTCCTGGCTTCATGGGGTGGTTGTAAGGTCCAATAAGCATGGATGCCAGGTGAGGCAATTTTACAAAAGGCTTAGAGTTTTGGAAATGTCTACACCTGGTGGTTCTCATGCAGCGACTGTTTAAACTACTGAAAGAACCACTCAGCATTCATAGCTCTGTAACCATGGAATTTTGCACTGCTGGATTGGGTCAGGTGTGCAATAAAGTCAGTTACAACTATGGACTATACTGTTGAGCCACAGCACTACTTTTAGAATATGTGGATTAAATGCCAACCAATTTCATTCGAACACATCTGGATTTGGGAGCATCTTTTAAGAAATCAGAAAACTCAGTACTGAACCTCACACATATTCTTAATTGGACCTGACTGTTGACCTTTAAAGAGGCAGAAACTCTGCAGGTTGCCACAGGCCCCAACACTCCGTAATGTCTATTCCAAAGTCCAAGTCAGTTGCCATCAATTATCGCGCTTGTACTACTGTGGTTTGCTTTATTTTATGTCAATAGCTCATGCCATTAAAAAATTTAGTCTGCAAATGAAGTATGGTTATTGTCCGTACACTGTACATAAGCAAATAGAAGTTCAGAGAGGTGAAGAGGTTTGGGCTTCATCACAAAGCTAAAAAATGCTGAAGCCAGGATTTTACCTAAACCATGCTGGCATTAGAATCTGCCTGTAGCAGGCTGACCAGAGTGAGCTCCCTGCATGTGACCTGACCTTTTCCAACAGAAGTCCCTCTATCAGAAATTCCCCCTTTACCAGCCTATGAAATCCTCTGTTCATTCACTAATTTCAGTGCCTATGAAATCCTCTGTTCATTCACTAAGTACAGATGTATAAGAATAGACAGAAAAGCAAATGGACTCAGTGTTTGGCAGCGGTAATTATTGCAGTAATTGCTTTTTTACTTTCCCGTGGAGACCACTGCTGCGGACTTCACACATCATGGATGGTGTTTGCAAGGCTGAGGTTTCATTCTATCCTGGCTCATGGGTGGACAGGGAAGCTCTCAGAGGAACCAGGTCTAATGGCACAGATGCAACCCCCTTATCACAGGATTCCACACAATACTTTCCCTGCAGGATCTGGCTCGCCCAAAGCTCATAGCTGGGAGGAATTGTGAGTAGAGATTGACAGGTGTGTGTGCCATAAAAGCCCTGGGGGCTCAGGCTCCTGCATATGTAGCCTGCCCTGCCTTGCGCCACAGCTGAGACAGCTGCAAGTCAGCTTGCTCACACTTGCACCTGGGATCTCACTGGGTCTGTGTGCACATAACAAGGTAAGAGCCTCCCCCTCCTAAAAGCTTCATTACCCTACCCTGCTTCTCATGCCATCCAAGGACTTGGGATTTCTTGGGTCTGGATCCCATTGTCATGGACAAAACATGGCTGAGTCCCATTGCTATGGGAAGTGATGGGGTCTTCGTCTGGCACATGCAGCCTCCTGTCCCACCTTTTATTGCTTTAGTCCACACTCCTGTCACTCTCTTTCCCTTTCTCAGTTGTAGGGGGTGGCAAATTCTCTCTTTCCCTTTCTCAATCCTAGGGGTGGCCAAATTTCCAGGGTGGAAATGAGATCAGGCCAATTCCCGAGGAAAGTCTTTTTTCATAGAAAATTTTGCTTTTTCTTTAAATGTAGCTCGGATACTGTGAATCATCTAATCATCATGAGCTATGCCAACTACACTGCCATAGTTCTTAGCTACATTTGTTATTTCTTGCCGAAATGTTTTCTGAAGGGCAGAGTAAGGTAAAAAGAAGGAAATGATCAATGAGCAATGATAGAGAACAGAGAGATATGGTCTGGCTGCACACACCAACTTTGTGACTTGTCTACTAAGGGTCTGATCATTAATTGTCACAGCTGTTACCTGGGGTGGCATATCAATAGCTACCTGGTAGGGCTTATGTGTGGATTTAAGGAGGTGAGAATCAAATGCTGGGCCAGTGCTTTGCACATAGTAAGTGTCAAATAGAAATCGACTTTTCCCCTCTCTTAAAGCATGGTTTTACTGTCCACCTGAAAAAATAAATGCAGCTATTTAATGTGGCATTGAATGTCATACTACTGATTCACTGATTTCCTTCTGAAAGGATTGATTAAGAGCTTTCTGTATGCCCAGCACTGTACCACCACAGGGCTCCAGAAATCAATTAGGCATGATTCTGCCTTCAATAATTAGTATAATTTCTCTGGTTGAAATTCACCCCCATACCCCCAGTTCACTGTGACCAGTCAAATCCGATGACATCATCACCTTCATGCCTCTCAGTGGTTCTCACTTCCTGTAACAGTGCTCCTCTAACCCCACACCCTACTTACCTCAGTGTGTCAATCCCACGAATATTCAAACTCTGGGCCAACATCACCTTTCTTTTTGACATTCACCTCGCTTTCCCATTTTATAGTCATTAGTGTCCATGTGGAATTTTGAGATAAAAATCCAGCACAATGTAGCTAGAATCAAGATTAGAGATTACTTCATCCAACACCTTGACTTCAGGTATAAGAACTAAGACCCAAAGGGACAGAGTGACTTGTTCAAGATCAAGTGGGGATAGAGATGGGACTGACTCCCTGGTCAATGCTATTTAAACTACCCAGATAGTAGCCTCTAAGGTCTTGATGACTTGTGGTTTTTCATTTACCTCAGTAGGTGCAACACCTAGTCTAGTGCATGGTGTGAAGCTGGTGCTAAGTAAATGTAGCAAGTGCTCAATAAATGTGTGTTGAATGAGAGAATGAGACAGGGAGGAGAGAGAAATGCAGCAGTAAGTGGGTGAGGTCAGGAGGAATGAGAGTTAGTGAGGTTCAGAGAGTGTAAGGACAGGATGAAGAGTGGTGGTGCTGTGACACTGCAGACTGAAGTCAAGTGGAAATATGAGTGGATGGGCTGCTGGTCTAGTGAATGCAGGAGCCAGAAGGTTTCAGGGTTGACTCTTTAATCAGGCAGGCATGTAGCAGGGTGGAGGGAGAGGACAGCCTGAAGTCCTGCCGTGCTGAGCTGCTGCTGGCACTGACTCATCTGTCTTTTGTCAAACAGGTGCCCCCCAGCTGAGCCATGAGGATCCACAGCCTCACCCTGCTGTCCTTTCTCCTTCTGGCCACTCGGGTGCTCTTCATGCATGTCCAAAAGGGAGTAAAAATAGGACAGGGAAGTGCACCAGACGTCGATCATTGGGTCATTCTGGGACCCACTGGGCATGGGGCAAAAGAGCAGCCTTCTGAGTTCCTGCAAATTGGTGACTTTACCACCAGTGATCAAGCCAAGTGCAAGTGGGGTATGCTTGGGAAGGGAGAGGGCATCGCTCAGGTAAAGGTCGACTGCACTCAAAACAACAATCAGTTCTCCTGTATCTTTGAGGGCAACCCAACCTCATGCCTTCAGTCTTTGGAGAATAGCATTCACTACTGGAGACAAGTAGTTGGGAGCCTGAGACTCCAGAAAGACCTCTGTAGGGACTCCACTGCCATCTTGACAACCGATGTGTGTGGTAGCAAGTTTGAGGAATCCAAACTCAAGCTGGTGAGCTCCACTCTACTCAACCACTAGAACCCAGTCAGAATGATATGTATCCCACCTGCTGGGAGCAGATTAGGATCAAACTGCACTCCACCAGTGAGTTCATCCTGGCTAACGAGACCACCAGCACAGCGTCAATCAAGAGTGAACTGACCAACCTCAGGGAGCAAATCCTGGTGACAGCGGCCACCCCCACCAGCCCAGCACACACACAGACCAGGATCATCACTAAACACAATTGCAAAGATAAACCTGGTGTCAAAACCTGGCTGAAAATGGCCTAGAAGATGGTGTAACCTTCAGATCAGCAGAGAGAAAACAGATGGATGAGATGTAGTGTGGGGGTCCTGGAGCTCCTTCTGCAATATCATCCTCACTGTATTGCAGAACACATAATGGCAATTAGGTCAAGAGAAGAGGGTCCTTAGGCCAGGTCATGTTGTAAGCCCCTCTGTATGATTTAAAGCCCTCCACATTCCCCAGAATATGTGAGCTTCTGTGCTTGAAATTGCAGTGGGATATTTTAACAGATTTTGTCATTTTTGTGATTGAGTTTTGGGATTTGCTTTATATTCACTTTCTGGGATGTGATGCTCAGAGGCTGTTTACCTCAGTATATGTTTTCATGGCCCACAATGTTATATGCATATGAGCATTGAGAGCTGTTTTTGAGCTGAACAAGCCAAAGTGAGGATTTCAGTGTAATGTACTTCCTTATAAATTAAAAATGATAATAAAATTCTAGGCATTTATCAAAAATTCCTTCACTTTCTATTTTGTTTCTCTATATCTGCTCCCAAATGAAGTCACAAAGGTGTCCCCATGTATGAGTATAAAAAACAAATCTATGGAAAAACTTCCAGTTTCTCACCCTTCCCTTGTCATTCTCTAATGCAACCCATTCCAGAATCCCTCCTCATAGCTTCTTCTATTGAAGTGTGGTGTTTGATGCTTATTGACTGTATAAATTAGGGTCAATGTGTTCAGGTGAAATGCCTGGAGCAAGGTAAGATTAAATCACTTGTCAGAGTCTCATAGATAGTAAGAGGGGAGGCAAGGTTGGACCTCAAGGGTTCTAGCAGCTGAATTCACAGGCTTGAGGAACCCCCTTTATGGACTCAAGTGAAAGCTGCTCATTACCCCCATCATATGCAGGACCCCTGCCCTTGTGGAGCTCATTGTTAAGATCTGGAAGTTTCAGAGTCTGGGAGAGGTCAAGCAGCTGGATTGGGATGGGAGGCAGGGATGAGGCTGCTGACAGTCATTTAGATGTTATATGAAGAATCTGCAAGTATTTTTGTTCGAGAGTTGGAAAGAAAATAAAGTGTTCTCAAAGTCTTGTCACAATTCCATGAAGAGGAGGAAGTGAGGAACAGGAGTTAGTAAAAGCTGGTTCTTTAGCTTCTGTGATGGTGTCAGGGAGAAAGTGCAGATGGTGTGAAAGGACATCCCTTTAAGCTCACTAACCTATCAGGATACACACTGAGGGATGTCCGTGGCCAATCCACAGTTTGACAGCCTCAGAGTGACATCATCAGCATCACAAACCTAATATTTATCTCTCACTTCCTATGTGCCAGGCACTGTGCTAATCTCTTCCCATGGATTATACATTGGTTTATTTATTCACTCACTCACTCATTCATTCAACATACGATATACAGGGCATTGACTCCTGCTAGGCTGTGTTCTCAGTGCTGGAGTAATATTAATTGATGCCCAAGAGATGGATGCTGTGTCTCATGGAACTCACCAGTAGGGAAAGTGATGATAAACCTATGATTGTATAAGAATTAGAGAGGAAAATTAAAGCAAGGCAGGAGAGAAGTGGGGGGGTGGGGGTGGGCAGAAAGTACACACAAAAACACCAATGAGTTTTTGATGCATTGGTTAGGAGAGGCTTCTGGCTTCTCTATGGAGGTTACTTTTGAGCCTAGACCTAAATGAAGGAATTGAGCCAGGTAACTCTATTGTTACATACAACAACATTTCACAAAAAGAGCACTTTCGGAGCAAATGCCTGTAATTATAAGTAATTCATTTCTTCTTTTTTATAAGCTCCTACTATATTGTAAGTTGTCTTCTACAGGCAGGAAATAACAGTGATAAAAAGAGAAAAATATGCCTGTCTTCACAGTACTTACTTTCCGATGACTGGGATCATGCTTGGCATGGTAGATAAATACCAAAGATTGGGGTGTCAGTGTAGGATGGGACCCAGGGTGTCACCTGTGCACCTTACCACTGATCCCAAGAGAACTGAACCAATATCCCAGAACCTCCCCATGGTCCTTCTAGTCACAACAGGGGAAGGACATTTTCCCTTAAGGTCTGCAGTGTCTCAGTCTTGTGGTCCCTACTCAACTAACAATTTAATTCAACATGGCCCTGCAAAACAAAAAGACTGCTTCAAGGCATTATTAAATAATAACACTGCCCTATTCTGTGTTGGAATAAACATTGGAGAATTTGAGGGGGCGCTATTCAACCCATCATCGTCATCACATAGCAGCAACAAATGGCCCAATGTTAGTGAAGAGGACTTGGAAAGGGGCAACTTAGTACTCCATAACTAAATTAAATCAACAAAGTTGGATGGAACACAAAATACAATTTTATTAGGCAGAGGTGAAAAAAAGTGATTCACTCCCCTACAAATGTGCATTTGTCTCTATCTAGGAACATATTTAAAAAACCATCTCTTGTGTACATCTAGCTCCATGATGCCCAATTCAGCTGCATGATGTTGTCATCTGGGGGAACATTTTAAATACTGGTGTCTGGATCCCACCCCCACCCCCAGGTTATGATGCAGTGGGTCAGAAATGAGGACTGAGCTTGTTGATCATTAAATTTCACCCAGTGTTTTGAATGTGGGGCCAGGTTTGAGAAACACTGCTTTAGATTAACTAAATCAGAATCTCTGAGGTGTATTCCAGGCAGCAGTAATTTTGTTTAATTCCTAGGCAATTCTCATGTGCAATATGGGTTGGAAACTTCTAATAAAGACTTTATATGCATTCTGTTCTCTTAAAAAATACGTATTTATCATTTATTATGCCCCATGCATTATTCAAGACACTGGATGATTATGCCAATGAATAAGCTAATAGTCTAGGTCCTCAGTGTGAGGAAAGTGGAGTTGGTTTTGTCAGCCCCCTGGCCTTATTTCAGGCTGGGTGTGATTCAGCACATCCCTTGTTAATAAGTTATATGGTAGTAGAGTTAGTGCGCACATGCGCCAGTGTACCCTTTGGCTTGTTGCTGCTTTTGTGTACTCTTCAATGGAAGGCAGCAGCTCTGAACTGCTAGTCAGCAGAGCTCACATCTAAAAATAAAGCATGTCCACTTTGCCGGCGGCTGCTCAGTTTTTCTTTCGACTGCCTGACTCAGGACCTGCACAGGACAGAGTAGAGGGGTCTGTGATCCAGCCCAACACCGAGACTAGGAACTCAACAAAGTGGTGAAAACGAAGACGACACATTGATCAGTGTATGAGATAACACAGAAGGCTATGGGATGGTGGGGGTCATAGGAGGTTCATTTCAGTCGATTTCCTAAAAAATATGCATCAAGCATCTACTATGACACATTGATCAAATCTGATTATTACAAAGAGTCTGTGCCTTTCACTTGACCCCTAAAACTATCCTCACCACACCGGTATGTGTTAAGTGGTTTTATTCCTGCTTTTATAATAAAGGATTGAATCCTAGAAAGGCGAGTTGTCCAGCAACTCACAGCTAAGAGTTCAGCCAAGGAGGGGAACCTAGGTTTGCCCAGTTCTAAAGTGTGTGGTTTTCAGTAAATGAACATTGAGTGTCAAATAAGTTTGGGCACAGAATATTTTCTACCATACTTCCCAATCAGTAGAGCACTTTAAAAAAAAAAGTAGCAAAAAATACCACCATATAGCTGACAAGTACTTTTAAATGATGACACCCAACTGAATTCCATGCTATTTCAAGTATGGCAGGTGGACCAGAAGAATCCTCATGAGCCGAGGAGCTTTAGAAATGCTCATTCTCAGGGCCCACTCAACCTCAAATGTACAGTGTCTCTGGGGTAAGGCCTAGGAATGTGTATTTTAACTACCTCCCATGTCTCCTGTGAACAGTAAGATTGGCCACAACAGTCACTGGCCAATGACACTTTATTCATCCTAAAGGGAAAGGCTCTGACCCTTTTATTAAAAAGTTTTTTTCCCCCCAAGAAATGTGGCTAAGCCAGATTGAAAACTACAGTCTGCTGGGCTAAGCATTTTGTGCTTAATCAACAGGCCCAAATCACTAGCCCACCTCCACTCTAATGCCCATCTCCACTCCCATTTTTCTTGTGTACAGAGCTCCTGTACTGACTTGTGCCTTTCCTGAGACACTGCCACTGTTCCCCTAGGCCAGATTCTGTGTCTTCCACCAAATCTCTCTTTTCTCTTGCATGAGTATTTATTCCATTGCTCCATCCACGCATAAGATCTCAAACACTCTGCACAAAGCCCATGTTTTAAGTTCCTTTGGCTCTCTACTGTTCATTAGAAGCAGTGCATATGGACTGATGTTGCCAGCAAGACCTTAGTTCAAATGTTACTCTTCCTTGAGCAAGTAACGCATGGTCCCTCAGACTTGTGTTCCCATTAGTAACATGGGGATAAGGTTGGCTGTCTTATTGGGTGAAAGGGATGATCAGCAGGAGGCCTGTCTCAGAGAAAGACCCAATAAATCAGAGCCAACAGTACTTGCCTGTATCAGGCTTCTAATAAATAGCACATCAAGTTACTCTGTGAGGCAGTGAACTCATTGTCAGAGGGAGGGTTCAAGCAAGGACTGACTCACTCTTTCATGAAATGTCATAAAGTTGTGTTTCCATTAATTCAAAAGGAAAACTGAAGCAGAAGATGGCAGAATAGGAATCACCTAAAATCTGTGTGTTCTCACCTAGATAACAATTGCACTGGCAGAATCTGTTTGCTGTGACTGTTTAAAAGTCTGGAGTCTGTTGAAGACTTGCAAGGTCCAGGAATGCTTGGAATGTAAATTCCACTTACTTCTTGGTCAATTTCAACTCTTACTTCTGCAGCAGCAAGAAGCCATAGAAGTGTTCCTGAAACAATTTGAATCACCTTACAAGATTGACTGTCAACAGTAAGGATTGTGACATCTGATTATCGGTGAACTGTTTTATGATTAGTGACTGTTTCTTCTGATCGTGGAGTTGCAGATACAAATGTGTGCAACCATTCCCATCTCCCTCTCTTCCCCCCAAGTCCACACATACATTGTTGCAAGCTCTCCACCTCTGGCTGAAGCAACTTTCAGGAAATTTAAAGGACCAGCACCTTTTTCTTCCTGTTACATTGTCTTCTTTTTCATCTGTCTGTAGCCTGATATTAAAGAGTAGGACATTCAAATGCAGCTGCATATAGAGGTAAAAATAGAATGTCTCTGCACATGCCCAGGGAAAGTTGTGTGAAAAAACATCCTTTTGAAGAGCTTAAGTTTATATCACAGTCTGATTGTTGACCTGGTGACAAACTACAACAATCAACAAAGTAAAATAAAACAAAAATTTAAAAACTAAGCAGGAAGAAGGATTTCATGTAAGCAACCTAATACTACATCTTAAAAAACAAAAAGAAGTTGAACAAACTAAATCTAAAGTTAGTAAAAGAAACAAAATAATAAAGATCTGAGAAGAAATTAATGAAGTAGAGACTAGAAAAACAGTAGAAAAGATCAACCAAAATAAGAAGTGGTTTTTAAAAAAGATAATCAAAATAGGAAAACCTTTAGCGAGATTGAAAAAATAAATTAAAAATAACTAGAATCAGAAATGAAAGAAGAGAGGTTAGTACTGATTTCACAGAAATGCAAAGAATCATAAAAGACTGCTATAGGCAATTATATTCCAACAAATTGGATAATACAAATGAAATGCATAAGTCCTAGACACATACAACCTACCAAGATTAAATTGTGATAAAATAGTAAATCTAAACAGACCAATAACATCTAAGGAAATTAAACCATTAATAAAGTCTTCCATCAAAGAAAACCCAGGACCTGATGGCTTCAATGTTGAATTCTAACAAACATTCAAAGAAGGACTAATACTACTCCTTCTCAAACTCTCCCCAAAAAATGGAAGAAGAAGGAAAACTTCCAAACTCATTTTACCTACCTAGCATTATGATTATATCAAAGCAAAATAAAGACACTATAAGAAAAGTACAGGCCAATAGTCCTGATAAACATAGATGCAATGATCAGCAACAACATACCAGCAAATCAAATTCAACAGTACCTTAAAATGTACATTCACCACGATCTACTGGGATTATTCACTGGGATGCAAGGATGATTCAGTGCAAGTCAATAAATGTGAAACACCACATTAACAGAATGTACGACAGAAACCATATGATCATCTCAATAGTTGCAGTAAAGGCATTTGGCACAATTCAACATTCATTTTTCCATGTTAAAACTATCAACAAATGAGGTATAGAAGAAATATACCTCAATACAGTAAAGGCAATACATGACAGGCTTACAGCTAACATCATACTCAATGGTGAAAAGTTGACAGCTTTTTCTCTAAGATTAGGAACAAAACAAGGATGTCCTCTCTTTCCACTTCATTTCAACATATACTGGAATATCTGAACAGAGCAATTAAGCAGGAAAGAGAAATAAAAGGAATTCGAATAAAAAGAAAAAGTCAATTTTTTTCTTTTTGCAGAAGACAATCTTACATATAGAAAACCCTAAAGAATCCAACAACAACAAAAAACTCTCACAACTAATACACAATTTCAGTAAAAGTACAGGATAAAAAAAAATCAATTTAGAAAAGTAAGTAATGCTTTTAGGGGCCGGCCCGGTGGCGCACTGGATAGTGCGCTGCTTGGGAAGCGCGGCGGCGCTCCCGTCCGAGGGTTCGGATCCCACATACAGACCGGCTCCCGCTCACTGGCTGAGCGAGGCGCGGGAGCAACACCGAGGCTTGCGATCCCGTTGCCGGTCCCCGGTCTGGTACGGGGGCAACACTGAGGGTTGCGATCCATTGCCGGACACGGAAAAAAGACAAAAGACAAAAAAAAAAGAAAAGTAAGTAATGCTTTTATACAGTGTGTACTATTAAAATTGGAAATCAAGAAAACAATCCTACTTATGATAGCTACAACAATACTTAGAAACAAATTTAACCAGGAGGTAAAAAATCTGTGCACTAAAAACATTGACGAAAGAAATTGAAGGAGACACAAATGAATGGAAAGATGTGTTATGTCTTGGATTGAAAGAATTAATATTTTAAAAAGTCCACGCAACCCAAAATGATCTACAGATTCAAATTTTCTCATCAAAATTACAATGTGACTTTTACAAATTTAGAAATGACATCCTAAAATTCTTATGAAACCACAATAAACCCTGAATAATCAAAGCAGTCTTGGCCAAAAAGAATAAATCTAGAGGCATCACACTACCTACATTGAAGATCTACAAAGACATAGTAATTAAAACAGCATGCTACTGGCATAAAAACAGACATATACACCAATAGAACAAAAGTAAATTCACACTTTTTTGGTGCATTGATTTTCAACAAAGACACCAAGAACACACAACGGAGAAAGGACAGTCTGTTCAATACACATTGCTGTATTTACTGGATATCCACATGTAGAATAATAAAATTAGGTCTTCATTTTCCTCCATACACAAAAATCAACTCAAAATAGACTAAAGTCTTAAATGTAAGACCCGAAACTGAAAAACTCTTAAAAGAAAAGTTTGGGAAATCTCCAAAACATTGCCCTGGGCAAAGATTTTTTGTATTTGACCCCAAACTCCCAGGTAAGAAACACAAAAAATAGATAAAAAGCATTACATCAAACTAAAAAGATTCTCCACATCAAAGAAAACAATCAGAAGAGTAAAGGAACAAACTACGAATTGAGAGAATATATTTCCAACACAATGTGTGAAAAAAGTTTAATATCCAAAATATACAAGGAACTCAAACAACTAAATTGTAAAAATATGAATAACCCAATTGAAAAATGGGCAAAGAGCTTTAATATTTTTCAAAAGAGATATAAAAATGATCCACAGATATATGAAAAAAATGTTCAATAAACCTAATCATAAGAGAAATACAAATTAAAACCGCAATGAGATGTCATGCCACTTCTGTTAGAATGGCTACTATATATATATATATATATATATATAAAAGATAAATGTTGGTAAAGATGTGAAGAAGAGAAAATCATTCATACACTGTTGGTGGGAATGTAAATCAGTACTGCCGTTCTGCAAAAACAGTATGGAGGTTTCTCAAAAATTTTAAAATGGAACTACCATATGACCTAGCAATGCCACTGCTGGGTATATCTCCAAAGAATATGAAGTCAACAGGTCAAAGGGATATCTAAACTCCCATGTTCATTGCATCATTATTCAAAATAGCCAAGTTATAGAATCAACCTAGTGTTTACCAATGGACAGATAAAGAAAACATGATATATCTTCACACCCCAAGCCCATAATACCCCTGACCTAAATCTATCTATAGCCAGAAACAGACACCTAGAACCCACACCCCAAAGCCTGTTAGAGTAAGTCAGCTTGTCATATTCTAAATTGTGTACATGCCCATTTTTGACTTTCCCTGCAAAAGTGCTCTGGCCTTGGCGTTCCCCTCGCTCCTGCTTCCACCTCCTGATGAAAACCTGATGTTCTCCTGATGGGACCCTGTGTGGTGTGGCAACCCCCTTCAGTTTGGAAATGTGGGTAATAGTTTCTTCACCCAGTGGCATTAGCCTATCTGTGTCATCAATCAGTCACCTTCATTGATTAAAATCCCACAGATGCATTAAGACCATTGTGTGGGCAGCAGGATGACAGGCTATGGCATGAAGGACCAGGACTCTGGCCTGATCCTGGCTCATTAGCTGATTACACCAAACAACAAACTGTGCCTGGGAGGAAGCTGCCAGCTGTTGGGCACCTGTGCTGTGTCTCATGGTGCTGTATGCCATG
This sequence comes from Galeopterus variegatus, assembly GCF_000696425.1. Classification (NCBI taxonomy): domain Eukaryota; kingdom Metazoa; phylum Chordata; class Mammalia; order Dermoptera; family Cynocephalidae; genus Galeopterus; species Galeopterus variegatus. The sequence goes on from NW_007727670.1 coordinate 374,466, forward strand.
TCTGCTCTGTCTTTTCATGGTTCCATCTAAATTGTGACAAGAGATGACTGCAGATTCTTGCTTAGAAGAGGAATTACTATTTGGAGTACAGAAAGTCCCCAGTGGATATCTTCTTGTTGACGAAGCTTCTAGGGATTAACTGAGAGAACAGCAATGAGATTTCATAGACTACACAAATGGCACTGCTAGTCACCACACCTGATGGAGCTCAGTGGAAGGTTGCTTCTCTTTGTCCCTTAGCCAGGATGTCCCTGGTAAATGATGGAACCGAGAAACAACCCACTTGGACAAACTGCAGACATTACTCCTAGCGCTGGATTATTTGGTAAACAGTGGCTCCATTTTGACTTAATATTTAACTTATTAATATATTATTATGATTTATTATAAACTGTTGGCCAGTTATCAAGAATTGTTCCTTTCAGGGTAAAAAAAAAAAAAAAGAAAACTCTGGAAATCACTTGCCTCGAGATGCCCAGAGGATAAATCAAAGTCACACCTGTCTCTACATATACTAAGGTCACAGTACTAAACCATTGCCAGACACTCCCAAGTCCTTTCAGAGTTACAGCCATTACTAATAGTAACCAAGTTCACTTCTCAGAATACACAGTACTCAATTGCTTAAGGAAGAAGCATTCAACTGAACCTTCATGTGCCTGAAGAAAACTGATTTATTTGACACACATAATGGTCTCCTCAAAGAACACTTTTTGAAACTCCATTCCTTCAAATAAACCCGCAAATGAGTTTATAATTTGCACCAGGACATAATTTATCTTCATGAATTTATATTTTACCTTTGACATTAGGGTAGAAGGTCAGATTGATAGCACAAAATCTGCTGGGATCAATAAACCACAAATAATCTCAAAGGTCAACAGCTTCTCATCTGATATAGAACCCATTTACACCTACACTTCCCTCAAAAACATAAACAAAAATGTATGAAGTGCAGCTGTAGGTTGGTCTTATTTCTCCTGGCTGGATGCTTTCCTCGGTTTACAGTCCATAACCCCAAACCATCCTAATAACTCATAGCTTTAAACAAACATGGAAAATGCTAAGACCCAAATCAGCTCCACTGTGTAACCCCTGGGAATGGATACCCAAATCCTACATTCTACAGGACATCACCCTACTCAGGAGCTCACCACTGGATATGACATCATCTCAGACAACATCACTCCAAGATTTTCTTAATATGTTGTCAAAACCCGACAGTGACAAGGTATCACCCTAGAGCAAACATCAGGTTGAGATCCATGGACTGAACTTGCCAGGCCTTGAGGACAGGAGCCACCTCGTATTCACCTTTGTATTCCCTTGAGTGCCTGACACTGCCCCTTGTACAGATTGATCACTGAATAATGACTGAATCAATAAAATTCCTTTTCCTCCAGCTATTGAGTTATCTCTGCACAGTTACAGGCCCTTAAGAAATTCTTCTGTGCCTCTGGCTAGGTTAGATGCCCCACCCAAAGCACCCCAGGCTTCCCACCAATTACCCTGATGTTGTCAAGATTGATATCCTTGTTTTTCCACCTGTTGTGTGCAGTCTCCTTGAGGACAAGGACCATGTCTTTCTAGACTGCATTCCCATCCAGTCAGTAACTCAGAGGTCCTGGGCATAGGATTTTCATAAGTATTTTTTAAATGAATGAATGAGTAAATTAATTAATGAGTGGTGGAATGAATGAGGTCTGCTTAAGAGTCCAGCCCTATTCTTCCTAGAGCCAAGAACAGCCTTACTCCTCTGCTCATTTCTGCACATGTATGAATCATTTTACTCTTTGGGCATCGATAAGTTCTGCACCAGATGCCTTTACAGGCCTTTTTAGAGCTGAGTTTTGGGGTCTTTCATTTAAACATCTTCACCTCTACACATGACAGAAGCAACATGATCATGTGTCAATACACCTGATGACTCATATTTCAACATAAAGACAGGGACGCTTCATCACTTCCTTTTCCAGCTTTCCAGTAGAGGGCAACTTGTATTCTTTATAGCACACATGGTCGAGGGGCTGAAAATTTGAAAGGGAGAATCTCTAGGCCTTCTTCTGCCCAAGATAGGGAGGTGGTATGCAGACATCCTCATGTGTGTACGCTGTATGTGAAGTGTGTGTATGCATATGTGTTTATGTATGTGAGTGCCTTCATATGTGCATGTGTGTGTGAGTGTGTATGTGGAGATGCAGACATCTGTGTGCCTTGGAAAACTTTCCCTAAAGGAGTAGATTTTTTTAAAGGAAGTTTGAGCTTTTAGGAATGATTTCCTTAAAATCAAAGATACCAAAACCAACAGATGATCAAAGAAACTATAAAAGAGCTAAATAAAAAACTTTAAGAGAAAACATGTGGCTTTGAAACAGTCCCTTTGCTTGAGAAAAAAGACCTGCAAATATTAGATTAATTTATTGCAAATTTCTGACATTCTAGCAGTTTTACCTACTACAAACACCAGTTTCATTTGGTTTAACCTAATTTAAAACTGGGAATTACTTTTTACATTGGTTCAGAATTAGAACCAAGAATCTTTAAACAAAATGTGTTGGTATTGTGCAGTTTTAAAAAGGGCATTCTTAATAAGGGCAATACACTTTAGTAAGTTTTTGATTTGCAGTCATTCCCAAAGATGTGACATCAACAATTTGCTGTCTTTCAATTTTCTAAAAACTAAAGCTTTGGCACTACGTATCATTTGTTTTGCTGAACAGGAATGATAAAATCTTATGAGTAATGTGCATTTTAAATTTGGAATGCAAATATTGTTCAGTAGGTCTAAGATGAATGTTTTTGCCAGTTTTGAGATTTTACTGATGTTTGTTTAGCCAATTTTCCCATCTTCTGATGATAAATACATTTTTTTTTTTTTTTTGTCTTTTGTCTTTTTTCCATGTCCGGCAACGGATCGCAACCCTCAGTGTTGCCCCCGTACCGGACCGGGGACCGGCAACGGGATCGCAAACCTCGGCATTGCTCCCGTGCCTCGCTCAGCCAGTGAGCGGGAACCGGTCTGTACGTGGGATCCGAACCCTCGGGCGGGAGCGCCGCCGCGCTTCCCAAGCGGCGCACTATCCAGTGCGCCACCGGGCCGGCCCGATAAATACATTTTTAATGCACATTATTTGACCCACCATACTAACATCATTTGGATGCAGTGACTCAGCATTTTCTTGTCTGTTCACGAGGTTACTTCTGAAGGAGGGATTGATTTTTGACAAATGTGCACAGTGAAGTCTCACATCAGAACCAAATTACACACATTCATATAATTTCTGGTGATTGCACCAGCAGCGCCAGCCCTCTAGTTCAAGAAAACTACAGGGTAGTAGGAGGCGTGAGAGTTCAAAATCAGCTTTGAACTTAAAATCTGCTGTCAGTGATCAGAATGGCTGAGACGTGCAATCACTTACCAGCCTTACCACCCAGTGGGTGGGTACCAACTGTGCTCAGGCTTCCTTTGGGACCCCAAAAGAAAACCTGCACCCATTGCTTACGTTATTTGGGGTCAAGAAAGATAACATAACTCCAATCTAATCAAAAGACACTGGAGTATTTGCAAAAGAGGAACACACTCAAAACATCTGGCCAGTTCTCTTGAAAGCTGTCAAGATCACCAAAAACAAGCACATCTGAGAAACAGTCATGGCCAAGAAGAATAAGGTATTATGATGACTAAACGCAATGTGATATCTTGGATGGGACCCTGACAGAAAAAAAGAGCAGTAGAGGTGGAAAATTCAGGTCTACAGAAAACCTGCACAGGAACGTTTAGAGCAGCTGAATCCATCATTGCCTAGACGTGGAAGCAACCAAATGTTTCTCAGCAGATGAATGAATAAATAAATGTGGGTACATTCAAACAATGAATTTTATTAAATGCAAAAAAGACATGCGCTATCAAGCTGAGAAAAGACATGGAGAAACCTTACATGCATGTTGCTGAGTAAAAGATGCCAATCTGAAACGGTTACATACTGTGTGATTCCAACCATGTGGCATTCTGAAAAAGGCAAAACTATGGAGACGTTATAACAATTAGTAGTTGCTGGGGTTGGAGGGGAGGGGGATCAATATGTGGAGCACGGAGAATTTTTAGGGTTGTGAAACTGTTTTGTATGATACTATAATGGTGGATACATGTCATTATACATGTTTCAAAACTCACTGAATACAAAACAGTAAGAGCTAACCATATGGAAACTGGATCTTGGGTGACAAGGACATGTCACTGTAGTTTAGTAGATGATAACAAATGTACCTCTCTGGTGTGCGATGTTGATGTGGGGAGGCTGTGCCTGGGGGAGGCAGGGGATACATAGGAACTCTGGTACTTTCCACTCCATCTGCTGTGAACAGAAAACTGCTCTAAAACACGACGTCTACCAATAATGATGGTAAAGAATGACAGGTAAAACTTAAGCAAGTCTGATAGTGAATAAACTTTAATTAATAATAATCTTTCCCTATTTGTTCACGGGTGGAGACAAGATTACCATATTAATTTAAGAAGTTACTAAGGGATACTATATAAAATGTGAAGTACAGAGTTATCTATGTAACTTCTCTGTAAACCTAAAATCACTCTATAATTAAAGTTGTAAGAAAGACAGCATTATAGAGAGAGAGGATGTTTATAATTTATCAGGGTGTGGGTACACTGCTCATTTATAACAAAAATCAAAAGAAGGGGCCTCCACATAATTCTTCTCTAATTGTCTGTGGCACTGTGCTTGGTCTCCCTAAGCCTCCTCATCTGTCCCATGAGGGTCCTGGGCACCCTATCTTCCTGGCGTTCTTGTGAAACAGAAGACAATGCACCTTTACATATGGCATCTCCAGGAGTTAGAGGTCCCTCATCCTGGGATTGAGAGGAGGCGGTGGGGGCTGTGGCAGCCGGAACCTCCCATGAACTTTCTTGGGCTCAGCCCCAAATCCCCTGCAGTTTTCCTCAGGGAACTGAAAAGCTTATCATTTTCTAAGTACATCATGGTGTGAGAAAATTTTAGGGCACAGCCTCAGCACAGTGCCGAGCACACTGTGAGCCTCACTGGGAGTGACCCTGCATTGCTCCCCATGGACACCAATGAAGGCCTGGGCAGCCTGGGGAGGAGCAGGGCAATGACACCATCACAGAGGAGGTGGCCTGTGAGCTGGGCCTTGAGGGATGAGGTGGTGTTTGCAGACACAGCGGGACTGGAAGGGCACTCCAGGTACAGGGAACAGCAGAAGCAAGCATAGGAGGAGAGTGAGCTCAGAGTATTTAGGAGATGGTGGGTGAGTGTTTCAGTGTGACCAGGTAGCAGTGTGTATGTGTGGGTCTGTGTGTGGTCTGTGTGTGATGTGTCTGATTTTGTAAGTGTGTGTGTGTCTGTATAGGTGTATGTGTGTGGGTGTGTACCTGGAAATGAGGGTGGAATGACAGCATGAGCCAGGCAGGAAAGTGCTGCACAGTCTGGTCTGATCTTGTGTACCCCTGTGTAGAAGGGAAAGATCCAGGCAGAAGTTGGCATGGGAGTCACAGGAAGGGGAAGGACCATGGGAAGCCAGTGACATATGTGTCATATTTTCTGCCTAATCCTAGGAAAGCACGTCTCAGAAAGTTCCTGGAATCCATGGGATTCCTGGTGATTATGTTTTGTATTCTGACCTGTAATCTTCCTCCAGAAAGAATTTGCCTGAGGAATAAGTAAAATTTTTCACTGAGCAGGAGACCACACTGATTGATATCTCCCTGTTGAACAAAGCAGCTTTGTCTCACCGATGTCCAAATTGTCCCATAAAATAGCACATTAGGAATGCTTGTTTGTGAAGGTCAGGGCTTTATGGAGTGGTTGTAAGGACCACAAGGATGGACCCAAGGGGAGCCAATGTTACAAAAGACTTGGAGTTTTGGAAATATTCATACCTGGTGGAACTCATGCAGAGACCCTTTGAAATACTGAGTGAACCAGCCAACATTCATAGCTCTGTGACTGTGCAGGTTTCACACTGGTGGATCAGATTGTGGGTGCAATACAATTACAGTCACAACTTAGGGACCGTTGAACCACAGCACTACTTTTAGAAAATATGTATTAGATGCCAACTAATTTCACTTAAACAACCTGGATTTGGGAGCACCTTCTAAGAAATCAGAAAGTCTAACAGTACTGAGCCCCACTCACACGTATTCTTAAAGGGGCTGAGAGTTGACATTTACAAAAGAAGACACTCCAGTTTTCCACAGGCCCCACCACTTCCTAATGCCTATTCCAATGTCAAAGTCAGTGGCCATTTATTGTTACAGGTGTACTATCATGTTCTTGTAGCTGAGTTAAAAAAAAAAAGTGAGCCATTTCTTCTACTGAAAAAAATCCATGAAGAGTTAGATGACAAGACAGAGAGAGGTCCACATCTTTGTGGAAGTGAGTCTCTTTCTGTGTGCCTAATATGTAAATAATATACGTCTCTTTTAAATAAATACAAATTAAGACCCCATGATAATCCAAATCTGTTCTGTTTCACTTTATGTTAGTAGCTCAGCCCCAATAAAATAATTTAGTCTGCAGTCTTAAATGAGGTATTGGTCAGCACACTGTAGATGAGAAATAGCAGGTCAGAGAGGTTAAGAGGTGCAGGCAGCATCACACAGCTAAACAAATGCTGTAGCCAGAATTTCACCTTGATCATTCTGGGATGAGAATCTGTCTATAGCAGGATGACCAGAGTGAGCTCCTTGCATGTGACCTGAAAATGAATAGTTTCCACAGAAATCTCTGTATCAGAAATTTTCTCCTAACCAGCCACTCAGTGCCTGTAAATTCCTCTGCCCACACAGTAACTTCAGATGCCTCAGAAAATATAGGGAGGTAAAATGGGCTCAGTGGTTCCCCTCTGTGATTATCGTAGTTATTGTTTTACTACCACCACCACCCCACCAGATACCACTGCTGGGGACCTCACCCCATCAAGGAGTGTCTTTGCAAGGCTGAGCATTCATTCAATCCCGGACCCTGGATGGAAAGGGATGGGCTCGGAGGAAGCAGGTCTAATGGCACACGTGTAACCCCTTGTCACTAGATTCCAGCCACCACTTTCCCTGAACTGGCTCACCTGAAGGAAGGGGCATAGCTGGAAGGAACTATGAGGAGAGCTTGACAGGTGTGTGTGCTGTAAAACCCCTGGGGGCTCAGACTCCTGCATAAGTAGCCTGCCCTGCCTTACACCACAGTTGAGACAGCTGCAAGCCTACTTGCTCACTCACATCTGGGATCTCTCTGGGTCTGCTTACTCACAACGAGGTAAGAGCTGTGCTCTCTCAAGAGCTTCATTACTCAGTCTGGCTTTTCTCACCACCCAAGGACCTGGCATTCCTTGGGTCTGGATCCTATCATCCTGGACAGTAGTGGCTGAGTCCCATTGCTGTGAGAAGTGATGGGGTCTTCATCTGACACACTCAACCTCCTGTCCCATCCTTCATTTCTCTAGCCCATGCTCCTGTCACTGTCTGTTCTGTTCCCAATCCTAGACAGTGGTGGCCCGATTCCCAGGGTGGAAATGACATCAGGGCCACTTCCTAAAAAAGTCTTTTTTCATACAAAATTTTGGTTTTTACCTCAGTAGAGATTGGATAATAAGAATCATTTAATCATCATGAACTATGCCAAACTAAATCAGCATAGTTCTTAGCTATTTTTCTTTTTTCTTGCCAATGTTTTCTGAAGAGCAAAAAAAGGTAAAAAGCAAGAAGTGATCAATGAGGTATGATAGAGAACAGAGAGACATGGTCTGGCTTCCCATACCAGCTTTGTGACTTGTCCACTAAGGAGCTAATCCTTGACTGTCACAGCTGTTATGTGGGGGTGACATATTAACAGCTACCTGGTAGGGCTCTTATGTGGATTTGAGGAGGTGAGGATCAAATTCTGGGCCAGTGTTTGGTACATAGTAGGTGTCAAAAGGAAATGGACTTTTCTCCCTATGAGCGTGGTGTTTGCTGTCCAACTGATAAAATCAATGCACTTTAATATGGCATTGAAGGTCATTCTGTTGGTTCACTGATTTCTTTCCAAAACTACTAAGGGCTTTCTGAACACCCAGCATTGCACCAACATAGAGCTGCAGAAATCAAGGAGGCATGATCCTGCCTTCAGACTTGCAGTCTAAATGCTCCCATTGAAATTCACTTCTTCCATCTCTAGTACACGTTGCCCAGTCAAATCTGATGACATTGTTACCTCCATGCCTTTCCTGTGGCTCTTACTTCCTCCCACAATGCTCCTCTCACCCACACAACCCACCCACCTCAGTATGTCAGTCCCATGAATGTTCAAACTCTGGGTCAACATCACCTTTCAGGACATTTCCGTGACATTTACCACGTCTTTCCCATTTTGATCATTTGTGTACATCTGGAAATGTGAGATAGAATCCAGCACATTTGAGTTGGAATAGAGATTGGAGATTATTTCACCAAACATCTTGATTTCCAGATACAAGAACTGAGACCCAAGAAGCAGAGTGACTTGTACAAGATCAAGTTGGGGACAGAAATGGGACAGACACCCTGGTCAATGCTATTTAATTTCCACAGAAAGTAGTCACTAAGATCTTTAAGATTTATGGTTTCTCATTCACCTCATTCTGTTGAACACCTAGTCCAGTGCATGGCATGTAATATGAGCTCAATAAAACTTGTTGAATGGGAGAATGAGAGAGTGAAGAGTGAGAAATGCAGCAGTAAGTGGGTGAGGCCAGGAGGAGTGAGAGCTAACGAGGCTCAGAGAGTGTAAGGACAGGATGAAGGGTGGCGGTGCTGTGACAGTGTAGACTGAAGTCAAGTGGACATGTTAACGCTCAGGCTGCTGGTCTAGTGATTCCAGGATCCAGAAGGATTCTTGGTCTACTCCTAAATTAGGCAGGCATGTGGCAGGGTGGAAAGAGAGGAAAGCCTGGTGTCCAGCCCTGCTGAGCTGATGCCCAGCACTGACTCATCTGTCTTTTGTCAAACAGGTGCCCCCCAGCTGAGCTATGAGGATCCACAGCCTCACCCTGCTGTCCTTTCTCCTTCTGGCAACTCAGGTGCTCTTGATGCATGTCCAAAAGGAATTAAAGATAAAACAGGGCAGTGCACCAGACGTGGATCGCTGGGTCACTCTAGGACCCCCCAGGCCTGGGGCAAATGTCCAGCAATCTGAATTCCTGGACATAGGCAGCTTTACCACCAGTGATCAAGCCAAGTGCAGGGGGAGCCTGGCTGAGAAGGGGGAAGGCGTTGCCGTAGTAAAGATCGACTGCACTCAGAACAGCAGCCAGTTCTCCTGTGTCTTTGAAGGCAATCCAACATCATGCCTGGCATCTTTGGAGCACATCTTTGACTACTGGAGACAAATTATTGAGAGCTTGAGACTCCAGAAAAACATCTGTGGGGACTCCTCAGCCAAGCTGACGACCAGTGTGTGTGGTAGCAATTTTGAGGAATCCAATCTCAAGCTGGTGAGCTCCACTCTACTCAACCACTAGAATCCCAGGTGGTACAACAAGTAGCCCACCCACCAGGAGAATATGAAGATCAAGGTGAAGCCCACCACTGAGCAATGACAACTGTCTGGCCTGAATGAGCAGCAGCGATGATTTTAGTGAGATATACTCTCTGCTGAATTAACACAGATAATAAAATTCTTGGCATTTATCATAAATACTTTCGACTTCTGTTTGGTTTCTCAGTGTCTGGTCCCAAATGAAATCATAAAGGCGTCTCCATATATGAGTGGAAAGAAATATCTATGGAACAACTTCCAGTTTTCTCACCCATCTCAAGATATTCCCTAATGTGACCCATTCCACAACCCCTCTTTATAGTTTTTTCTGTTGATCTGTGGTGTTTGGTGCTTACTGAGTGTAATAATTAGGATTATTGTGATCATGTGAAATAAATGGAGCATGGTGTGATCAAAGCACTCATCAGAGTCTCATAGATGGTAGGAGGGGAGGCAGGGTTGGAACCCAAGATTTCTGGAAGTTGAGTCCACAGGCTTGGGTTAGTTGGGGGAGGCTTCTCTACTGACTCAAGTCAGAGCTGCCCATTACCCCCATCACATGCAGGACCTCTACCCTTGTAGAGCTCATGGCTAGGATGGGGGAGAGAGATCTGGTTAACTACAGTGCTCTGTGACTAGGGGTGTAATAGAAAGAGAAAGAGAGGAGAAAACTTCATTGAAAATCAGAGCAAAGAGACAGAACCTATTGGAAAATCTGGGGTTAGCCTTCACAGAGGAGGTGACATGGGAGCTGGGTTTTGGAGAAAGTATCTTTGGCAATGAAATGAGACAGAGTGCAGACCCTTTAGGCATATCCCAGCATGAATGAAAGCAAAGATATGTGAAAGTTCCAGAAACTGGGAGAGGACATGCAGCTGGATTAGTCATTTGTACACTGGTATGAAGAATGATTTATTACAAAAGTTGGAAAGAGAGGATAAATTTTTCTTATTGTCTTGTGACAATTCCACAAAGAGGGGAAAGTGAAGAGCAGGAGTTGGTAAAATCTTAGTTCTTTAGCTTCTGTGATCGTGTCAGGAAGCAAGGGCAGGTGGCATGAAAAGACATCCTTTTAAACTCACTAATCTATGAGGAAGTTAACTGAGGGTTGTCAGTGGCCAGTCCACAGTGCAACGGCCTCAGAGTGACACTTGGATGCCATCATCAACATCAAAAAATTAACATTTATCTATCACTTGCTGTGTGCCAGGCACCAGGCTAAGCTCTTCCCAAGGACTGTACATTTGTTCATTCGTTCACTCACTCAGCATCTGATATATGGAGCACTGACTCCTGCCAGGCTGTGTTCTTGGTGCTGGAGATACAGCGATGGATACACCAGAGACGGATGCTCTGTTCTCATGGAACTTACCAGTGGGGAAAATGATGATCAACTTATGATTTTAGAAGAGTTAGAGAAGAAAATTAAAGCAAGGTAGAAGAGAAAAGTAAAACACACACACACACACACACACCAAAAAAAAAAAAAAAACAAAAAACCACCAATGAGTTTTAGATGGGTCAGTTGAGAGAGGCTTCTCTATGGAATTTACATTTGAGCCTAGACCTAAATGAAGAAATTGAGCCAGGTGACTCTTTCATGTAGGAACATTTCAAACGAGGGAGCTCTCACAACAAATGCCCTGAAACTATAATTCATATTTTCTCTGCCATGAGCACATTGTAGGTAGTCTACAAGCAGAAAATAGCAGCAATAAAAATAGAAAAATATCCCTGTCTGTATGTCATTTATTTTCCAATGAGAGGGACCATTTTTGACATGTCAGAGAAATGTCAAAGATTGGAATGTCACTATAGGATGGGACTGAGGGCCTGACCTATGCCTTACCATCATCTCTAATAGAACTGAGCCAATATCGCAGACCCTCCCCATGCTCCTTCTAGTCACAACAGGGAAAGGAGATTTTCCTTTATGGTCTACACAGAGTCTCAGCCCTGCGGCCCTCTACTTAACTAATGCAACTCAATTCAACATGGTACTGAGAAAGGAAAAGATGATAAACACTTCCAGGGATTATTAAATAATAACTCTGCTCTAGTCTGGGTTGTCATAAACATTGGAGAACCCACCCCAAATCCTCCTTAAGGTCTCTTCCAGTACGTGAGGTTGCTGCTTGTCCTATTTCACTTGTGACCTTGGCCACTGGCAGAACTGGGAGGAGCTTTGCCTTCCAACATGGTGGAGTCAGCTGCACCTAGGCCAGAGGTTTGCCTCTGCCGATAGCTAACCTGTCTCTGGAACAATTATTTAACTCTCTGGCCACCAATCGGCTCATCTGAAAAATGGGATAATGAAATACATCTTTAAGGGCTGCTGGAATATTAACATTGGTCGACATTTCCTAGGCATTTACTATTACCCCACCATTAGTAGTAGATGCAAAACACGTAATCATTTAGAGTCCACAGCATAAAGCTAGACTGTGGAGGGAAGTCAAAATTTTTTCTGTGAAAACTCTTTAAAGGTGAGAGTTTTGTTTTTTTCACCCTTAGGCAATATGTGAACAGGAATCATCATTATTGATCACCTACTAAATGCCAACGACTTTGACCTCATTCTCTTATTTTTTTTTTTTTTAATTTTTATTTTGTCAATATACAATGTATATGATTATTATGGC
>NW_007727671.1:0-512 GCF_000696425.1 Galeopterus variegatus
GGCTGGCTGGTTAGCTCAGTTGGTTAGAGTATGGTGCTATAATGGCAAGGTTAAGGGTTTGACCTCTGTACCAGCCAGCTGCCCCCCTAAAAAAGCCAATACATGAGACAAAAAGAAACACTTAATGAGTGAAACAATATAAAGTAAAAAATAAAATGTTAAGTACCTTAAACTTATTATACTAAATGTAAATGGATTAAAAACTTCAGTGAAAGGGAAAGATTAACAGACCAGATTTTTTTAAAATACAAGACAAAACTCAACTACATGCTGTTAATAAAAGACCTATCTAAAATATGAAAATACAAAAATGTTGAAAGTAGGGGCCGGCCTGGTGGTGCACTGGATAAGTGCGCCGCTTGGGAAGCGCGGCGGCGCTCNGCTCAATAGCCCCATCTAGTGTACACACAGTGTGAAAACGCCCCGATAGCGAGGTGCAGAATACACACCATACGGGACTTGAATCAGAGGTCCAAGATTCGAGTGAAAATCCCTGCCAAAATGAACAAACA
>NW_007727671.1:1512-5867 GCF_000696425.1 Galeopterus variegatus
AGGGTTGCGATCCGTTGCCGGACACGGAAAAAGACAAAAAGACAAAAAAAAAAAAATGTTGAAAGTAAAAGTATGGAAAGTCATGCCATACATATACCAGGCAAAGAGAAACCTAGATTAGCTGTACTAATAAAAAGGAAGCATTATAGTTCATGTTGATAAAAGGTACAACCCACAAAAAAGTATATAACAACTTTTAATTCTTAAATACTTCATCATCAGGCCTCAGAAGAAACAAAATCTGACAGAATGACAAGGAGACATCACAAAATCACAATTTTAATGGGATAACAGAATAAGCAGACAGAACTCAGTAATGACCAAGATGATTTAAACAACAGAAGTAATGGATGTTATAGAACACTGTAACTAATAATTAAAGAATATTCATTATTTTTTAATACATTAGATATTTACAAAATACAGTGACCATACACTAGTCCAAAAAACCAGTTGCCACAAATGTAACAAACTGAGATAATACAGAATTAAGTTTTCTGATCATGCAATTACGGCAAAATCACAAAGAAAAGAATAACTAGAAATTTTCATGGCTGGAAATTTAAAAACAAAAACAACTTCTTAAATAGCCCACAGGTCTGAAAAGAAATCATAATGAACTTCAGAGATGTTTTGAACTGAATAATGAAAATGCTATGTATGAACTGTGGCATTTGTCTAACACAATAATTTTTTTTAAAGCATAGGCTTAAAATACATATCAAAGAAGAAAGGATGAAACTTAGTGAATTAAGCATCTCAAGAATTTGAATGTTTATTATTTACTGTAGAAATAATAAGAAAGTACAAGACAGTGAATAATAAACATTCAAAAGTAAGGCTCAACAGTGGCCCCAAATTGGATCTTGAAAAGACTAAAGAGGTATCTCAAATTTCTAAAAAGACTGATTGAGTCAAGAAAAGCTAAACAAATTTTTTAAAAAGCCAGTCACAGAAATGAAAAAGTTTGTGTCTACTACAAATGACACAGACATTAAAAAGATCATACAAGATATTTAGAGCAACTTTATTTATTTATTTATTTTTTTAAAAAAGATGACCAGTAAGGGGATCTCAACCCTTGGCTTGGTGTTGTCAGCACCACGCTCAGTTAGTGAGCAAACCGGCCATCCCTATATAGGATCCGAACCCGTGGCCTTGGTGTTATCAGCACAGCACTCTACCGAGTGAGCCACGGGCCGGCCTTAGAGCAACTTTATATGGCAAGAAATTTCAACATATTCTACTATAATAAAATTTACAAAATCCAGTGTAAGAAAAATAGAAAACTTGAACAGTCTTATAGACATTGAAAAAATTAAATCAATAATTTTAAAGCTCACCCCTCCCCACCAAAATAATAAACCTCCAGGAACTAATGGCATCACCCACAAGTTCTCCAAATATTCCAGAAGAAATAATTTGTCTTAAAAACCTACATGCAGAGAACAGAATAAAAGAAGAAACTCCCTAGCTCATTTTAGCTCATTGGCTAGCCTAATCTTGATTCCAAAGCCTGAAAAAAAACATATGAGAAAGATAATTACAGGCAATCTTACTTCTGAATGTAAACACACAAATGCTAAACAAAACACTAGCAAACCAAATCTATCAATATGCAATCATGAAAAAGTTGGGTTTAATTCAGGATTTCAAGTTTGGTTTAACACTAGAAAATCAATTTAAACCAGCACATTAAAAGATTAAAAAGCAAAATAATATGACCATCTCAATGACTACAGAAAAAGCATTTGATAAAATTAAACAACGATTCACGGTTAAAAAACAAAACTCTTAGTAAACTAGGAACAGAAAAGGACTTCCATAATATAACAGAAGGTATATTTTAAAAAATAATTTACAGGAGGCAGGGCAAGATGGCAGACTAGAGGTGCCTGGGACATGTTCCTCCCACAGAAAAGACCAGAGCAAGTAACAGAAAGCTAAATATTGACGGGAACACCTGTAGGAAAGCATAGGCTCAACAGGAGACTGGTAAGATCCCTGTAGAGCACAAAAGCCCAGGATAGCAGCATAGAGAGAAGAGAGAGACACATGGTCTCAGTCACCATGTCTTCACCACTGGGACTGGCACAGAAGAAATTTTCCTATGCAGTGAAAAGTAGGCAGAGGGCCCACAACAACCCCCACAAGCAGAACCCTGCAGTTCCTTTTGCAGGAGGATTCCACAGCCCTTGCAAGCCCAGAGCAAAGTGTGAGGAGCTGCCTAGACTACATACAGTGCATTGCTCTAGAACAGGAATACATACTGTGCACTCCCCACCCTCAAGACCCAGCCAATGCAGTATTGCACCATCTTGAAACCAGAGCTGCTGCAGGAGCATGCCCTGCCCTGAGGCCAGCATACACATTGCTTCCCAAGTAAGGCTTCACCATCATCCCAACCCATTCACAGGGCTACAATGCCCTATTCCCGGCAGCTTGAAGCCTGGGCCCACAGCTGCTGTGACTCTAGTCCTGCAGTCTGGGAAGCTAACTCCATGCCTGCTAAACTGACACACACGCAAGTCCTTGTCTGATCCAGAGATCAGACAGACTGACCCACCTCTGGCAGATGGCTCCCTTTCCTCCCCTTCCCACACTCTGCCAAGCTAGTTGAGTTTTGTGTGCATGAGCCCCCAACCCAGAAAAATAGCTCAGAGGTCTCTACCCTAATGAATAAGTCTTGGGGCCAGTGGAAGTAAAGTGCTTCCAAGCCCTCCTGAAGGAAGACCCTGAGTGGTTTTGTCCTCAACTGTCCTGCCTAGTGGCCTTGCCCACTGCCTGAGAGGCGGCTGCCTGGGTCCCCTCTCTGCAGCCCCACCTTGAAGCTTCTTCCACGGCCCAAGAAGCAACTGGCTAGGTCCTCTCTCAGCAGGCTCACTTCCTGCAAATGTAGGCTTACTACATGCAAATACATATGTATACTTCAGTTTGTGGAAAAAATTGAATTAAAAGATAATAAGAATCCTTCCATGATCTTTTTGAAGACCTCTCATATATTTAAGAATGAAATGTTGAAAGCTTACCTTTAAAACTGCCAACTATCACTTCTATTGTATGTAGGGAAAAAAATCTATGATGTGTTATTAGTGTAGCAATTCTAAAATAAAAATCGTTGCACAAAAATCAATTCTATTTCCACATAAAAGCAATCAACAGTTAGAAAATAGAATTTTTTAAAAAGATGCTATTTGTAAGAGCATTAAAAAAATATTAAGGCCCAATAATAAATCTACAAAAAATGTACTAGACCTCTTTGGTAGAAACTATAAACATTTACATATTCATAAACATTAGAGGTGGCCTAAACAATGGAGAGATCTATTGCAATCCAAAATTCAGAGATTCAATAGTGTAAGAATATCAATCTTCCCCACAACTGATCCATAATTTAATATAATCTCAACCAAAATTGCAACAGGTTCATTGGTTTTTGTTGGTTTTATTCATTTTGTAACTGTACAAACTCATTTTAAAATCTGTGTAAATATACAGAGGGCCAAGAATTAGCCAAGAACTTTTTCTTAAATGTGTAAGGACTTTCCTTACATGATAGACCATACAGAGGAATGCAGTAGGCATTTCTCTTTTAATAAACGGCATTGAGATAATTTGGTATAATATGAAAAATAAATGAATGAGTAAACCTGGACTCTCAAATTACACTGTACATACAAAAATCAATTCCAGACAGATTTCAGGACAAATATAAAAGAAAAAAATTTAAAAAATAACACAGAAATGTTTTTAAAATCCTTCAAAATGTTAAAATAGGAAAAAATTTCTTGAATAAGATACAGAAAATGTTAACTGTAAAGAAAAGATTGACAAATTAAAGTACTTTAAAATTAGACATTTTGATCAGCAAATTCACCATTTTGGTGAATTCACCAAATTCACTAAGTGTGCAAAAAAGCAAGCCACAGAGAAGAAATATTTAAATCACTCATAACTGACAATAGACTCGATCTGGAACATATAAACT
The DNA here is from genome assembly GCF_000696425.1 of Galeopterus variegatus. Taxonomy (NCBI): domain Eukaryota; kingdom Metazoa; phylum Chordata; class Mammalia; order Dermoptera; family Cynocephalidae; genus Galeopterus; species Galeopterus variegatus. Next base: position 5,501 of record NW_007727671.1, read on the forward strand.
CCTACAAATAATTTATACAAAGGCAGACAAACCAATGGAAAACAGGCAAAAAACTCCAGACACTTCCAAATGGCAAATATACATATGAAAAAGTGTGCATCCTCATAAGCCATAGGGAAACTGAAAGCTAAAATGAGATATAATTAGAAATTACCAGATTGGCAAAGTTTAAAATTTCTGATAATTCTAAGTACTGATGAACATGTGAAGGAATAAAAACTAATATTGTAGGTTTAACTATAAATTGAGACAAACCCCCTGGAAAACACTTGGACATTATCTGGTATAGATGAAGATACGCATACGAGGGGTCTTCAAAAAGTTCATGGAAAGATTGTATTATCTTTGAATTCTATTTTCCATGAAT
>NW_007727671.1:6646-59328 GCF_000696425.1 Galeopterus variegatus
AGGGGTCTTCAAAAAGTTCATGGAAAGATTGTATTATCTTTGAATTCTATTTTCCATGAATTTTTTGAAGTACAATCATATTCTATCACCCAACAAATTCCACTCCTAGAAAATGCCCTAAATAAATGTATATACATGCATACAGGATACATATAAAGGAAAGTCTATAGGACTGCTATTTGTAATAACCAAAGATCCGAAACCACTCCCAGATCTATCAATACAATGGGTAAACAAATTGATTTATACTCATAATAGAATATGATACAGAAATAAAAATCTGTGAATTGCAGCCACATTTTATAATATGGACGAATATTAAAAACATAATGTAAAACTAAACTATGTACTGTGCTATTTTATGTAAGGGACTTTAGCATCCACGGATTTTGGTATGTGCAGGAGGTCCTGGAACCAATCTTCTGTGAACATGGAGGGATGACTGCATAGTATTTAGGGATGCAAACTTACATGGTAAAACTATAAGCAAAATCACACAATTAGAGCTGGCCAGTTAGCTCAGTTGGTTAGAGCATGGTGCTGATAACACCCAAGGTCCAGGGTTGGATCCTTATACTGGCCAGCTACCAAAACAAAACAAAACAAAAACTTAAGCAATTACTTCATTAGTCGGGATAGTGGGTAGCTGTAGTTGGGATTTCTAGAGAGCAACCAATGTTCTTTTTTGTCCTGAGTGGTAATCATAAAGTGGTTTTTTTTGTTTGTTTCGAAAACAAAACTTGCTCATTTATGTTTCATGTACTTTTTCATATGTAGCATGTTTCATATAAGAAAAGTTTTAAAAATAACAAGATCAGTAAAATTGAGAATAATGCTCAATCTGAGGGGAGAGAGGGATTGAATTGAGGAGGGCAGACTGGGAACTTCAAATGTATTTGCAATGCTTAATTTCTTAAGCTGGGCAGTGGGTATACTGCTGTTTCTGCTATCATTTTACTTTGTACATACATACATTTTTAATTCTTTTTTTTTTCCTTTTTGTCTTTTTTCGTGACCGGCAACGGATCGCAACCCTCAGTGTCGCGCCCGGACCGGACCGGGACCGGCAACGGAATCGCAACCCTCGGTGTTGCGCCCGCACCTCGCTCAGCCAGTGAGCGGCCGGTCTGTGTGTGGGATCCGAACCCTCGGCGGGAGCACCACCGTGCTCCCAAGTGGCGCACTGTAACAGTGCGCCACTGGGCTGGCCCCCATTTTTAATTCTTTTGTATGTATAATCTTACCAAAAATACAAGTGATAAAAAAATTAATAAATTGGAATTCATCAAATTAAAACTTCTGCATTTCAATTGACACTGTTAAGAAAGTGAAAAGATACCACAGAAAGGGACAAAATATTGGCAAATCACATATATAAGAAATTTATGTTTAGAATACATAAATAACTCTTTCAATTCAATAACTAGTAGATGAATAACACAATTTAAAAATGGCAAAGGATTTGAATAGACTTTTCATCAAAGAAGATCCACAAAAAGATGTGCCAATAAGCACACGAAAAGATACCCAAAGTTCACTAGATACTAAGAGAAATGCAAATCTAGACCACTATGAGATACCAGTTCATACCCAATAAAGGTGGCTACAATCAAAAAGGCAGATATAACAAGTGTTAATGAAGATTTGGAGAACAGGAACTCTTATTCATTGCTAGTGAGAATGAAAAGTGGTGCAGCCATGTTGAAAAAAAAAAAAAGTTTGGAAGTTTCTCAAAACGTTAAACATAGAGATACCATATGACCATCAAACCTACTCTTAGGTATCTACCTAAGAGAAATGAAACATATGTACACACAAACACTTGTATACAAATGTTCATGACAGCATTATTCCTAACAGCCAAAAAGCAGAAATCATCCAAATGTTCATCAAACGGATAAACAAAATTCAGTATATCAATACAATGAAATACTATTTGGCAATAAAAAAGGTAAGAAGTACTGATACATGCTACAACATGGATGAACTTCAAAAGTACATTTAGTGAAAGAAGTCAGACACAAAAGATCACATAGTGTACAGCTCTATGTATATGAAAAGTCTAGAATAGGCAAATCTATACAAATATAGAAAGATTAGTCATTGTCTAGTGCTGGGGTTGGAAAGAAATGGAGAGTGACTGTTAATAGGCATAAGGGTTCTTCTCAGGGTGCTGTAAATGTTCTAAAATTAGCTTGTGGTGATAGTTGCACAACTCTGAAAATATACTAAAAATCATTAAACCACACACTTAGGTAAATTTTTTGATATGTAAATAGTATCTTAATAAAGCTGTAAAAAGTTGTCATGTAGGGCTGCTTCCACAAAGATTACTTCATTTCTGAAGGAAAGCCATTTAAAACTTTTAGAACTTGGTCCTGCTTTAACTGGCAGTTTGCTTCCTCCCTGCCCCTCCCTAGGTCCTTCCCTCTTTAAGGGAGGGAAAGAATAGGGGCATACTAAATATCAATTTTTTTTAAACACGAAGAAAGTATAAATATTCACAGATTTAAAAAATATTCTCAATTGCTACACAACTGAATATTTCTTAGGGTGGATTGAGAATAAAATGGATTAGAAAATAAAGAAAATGATCTATATATATATAGCAATTTTCAAAATTCTAAACAACAGAATACAGGGCTTTATCCCATAAACCTAGAGGTAATGGTTTTTAAAACAACTTTGTACAAGATAGGATATATTCTGGGAACTTTAATGTTTTTATAAAGTAAATAAAACTTGGAGCACTTTTGCAACAGCTAAGACAATAATCTGTTATTTAGGGCACATCCTTGTAAATATTTGTCTTTCCGTAGAGATATTCTGGAGGAGGATTGTTTTTACCGTTGACGTGAGGAGGAAACTGCCAGGCCGTGTTAGCTGAGGGACTGATGTTCCTGCAATTGCCATGGCAACTGTCTGGCTTATCATGCTTCCACTCTCACTGTCATAATCATCAGTAGCTATACAAATTGGTCTTCCTCGTTGATTGTGAGTTTCTGAAGAAAAAACAAAACAAAAGAAACCCCCAAAACAACAACAGATATTGAGCATGTAATTGCTTTTCCTATTCTACATTACCCTTTAAAAGAAAAACTTGTTAACATGTAATACTTAGCATTAGATTTACTTATTTTAAATAATATTTTAAATATTTATATCAGGCTTTATCAGGCCAATTGCTAGTTTAAATTCCTTTATTTGTCCTAAAGAAAATATTGCTGCAACCTAAATTCTACATTTACATAAACTCTAAATTTAAGTAAATTCTAATTTAAGAAAATTCAAAATATGGAAGGCAAGAGCAATAAAACTTTGTGGGTTCTAGCTTTAAAGAAGCAACGTAAGTTCAACTTATTAACCCAGGGTTAGCAATAAACATGATTCTTGATATTCTGGTAAATATTATTTCAATTATATATATATATATATATATGAATAAAGTTTAAACTGAGGATAGTAGACATCTATCAATTTTCTTGTGCTTTTCTTCAGATGTACAGTTCACATTCACACAAACAAACCTATTTCCTAAAATGTAGGTATAAAATTGCTATAAAATCATTATTTTGAAATTTATCACAAGAACTACTTACAGGAATCTTGTACTAAATTCTCCCACCTAGTCAAAAGTTTTTCAGCAAAATGGTTAAAAATTTATGGCTTAGTTTTACCAGCATATGTTTCCTTATATTTGTTTTCTTAAAATAATATCTTTATTCTTGAGATATTTTCTAACACTTTGAAATATCGACTTTGCATTTAAAATGTGTCTTAATTATACTAAGTACCTGTAAAATCATACAGCTGAGGTACAGCTTCCATGATAATACCAATCAGGGGTAGATACAACATGGCCACCCGAGCCTTTATCTGAGGGTCAGAGTACCGTGGGTCTGAGTCATGACTGGATAGTAAATTGTGTACCATATTGATGACTTTCTTATGCAATCCAAACAGTCTATTTAAAAAGAAGAAGATGAAGTAGCAGTAAGGTCACAGAGATCAGTTAATATCTTTAAAGCAAACAGTTAAAGTCATGGTACTGAATCAATTTTGTTCAATTTCTTAACTTTGCGATATGTTTGCACATATTCCTATAAAAGACTCCTTATTTTATAATAAATAAAAGTTATAAAAATGTAAAAAATGTATAAAAGAGAACTGAGGAAAAAGGAAGGGCTGCACAAATTCACTTAGGGCTAAATCTGAATATTTTTACATTTACTCATTATTAGTGCTTTTGAGTATTAAAGAACTTAAGACTACTTATAGTTACACTTTAAATTTTTAAAAAAACGTAAATTTTAAGTAGCTGTAAATTTTATCAAGTCAGATTTTTTTCACATTTAACAAAAATAAATTATTTCCTTTTTCTGAAAGTCCACAGCCTGGTACATTTCTATTTAAACTGGACTTCCCTGCTCATATACCTCATTTAGGCCCTTACAAACTTTCTAGATTCCCATTCCCCCTCAGTTTCAACTGGGCTAATACACTAGCAAGGGTTACTCTCACCTTCACACATTTTTTGTCTCTCTTCTTAGATTGAAGGCACTTTAACCATGCAAACCATTCTAATTATAAATTCATCCACTCCAACTTCAACTGGCCCTTAATGCTGTACCCAGCAGCAGTTTCAGATCTCATTCTTTCTCCCTAAACCTCTGTTAATCTAAATAGACTATCTTACCTCCAACTTTTCTTAGGAAAGGAAGGCCATTCTAAATTTGCTCTGACCATATCTTTCAACAAATCTCCATCTTTATAATTACTAAATCATCTTTCCTTTTTTGTCTCAGAAAAAGTTCTGCCTTCTCTCAGAAAGTAATTTCTCCGTATGTTCAATTAACCCCGTCTTTCTTCAATAGCTTCAATGTCTCTCCCTCATTAAGTTTTTCCCTTCTTTCTTCAAATGTGTCTTTCCTATCTCAAAAATACATCTTCACTTTAAAGGCTAGGATTTGAAAACAGGTAATCTTACTCCAGAGCCCTTGATCTTATCCACCATTTTACACAGTTGTATATGAAATCTAGCTGGACAGTCTTCCTTCTCCCTTCCAGATCAGAAAGTATACTTTTAAATACTGTCAAAACCCACGTCTAATGGACATATCTTGGATCTCATGCTTAAGCTCTCTATTTGACACTTTTGTCATCTTACATGCTCTCTTCTCAGTATTTTCTCCAATAGTTCCCACTCTTCCTCATACTCTTTGTCATTATTCCCAAGGCTCAGATTCTGGTGATTTGCCTTCTATGTTCTCCCTTTTGACTTCTTGAATCCCACTAATGATTCCCAAACCTAAATAGGTTTGGATGGAGTAAAAAAAGACAGAAATTCCTCCCAACGATCTCTCTAAGACAAATATATGCTGCATATCATCTATATACCTCTCAAAAATGTAAAATTAAGAATTGAGAAGTGAGTCTCTCACAATCAGTCATTCATCCATTCAATTAACATATAGTTACCAACTGTCCACTTTGTACCAGACACAATTCTAAGGCTTTAGGAGTATAGCACTGAGCAAGAAAGACAAGGTGCTTGCTCTCATGCTTTCATGAGCTCACATTCTAATGGGAGGAGACAGATAAACAAACAAGCAAATTTCAGATAAGTGCTTTGTAGAAAATAAAACAGCATTATATGGTTAAGAATGATTATAGCAAAGACAACATAGCTGTAATTTAGATAGGATGGTCAATGAAAAGATACTGTTTGAGTAGAGACCTAAATAATCACAAGGAAGAAATGGATATGTTACGATTTTAGGGCCTTTCGAGCATTGCTTCAGGCAGAGAAAAATCCAAGTGCAAAGGTCTAAGGGCGAGCATGAGTTTGGCACATTAGAAAAACAGAAAAAAGGCCAGGATGGCTAGATCTTATGTGAGACGAGAGTGTTGGGAGTAGACAAAAGGCAGATATGTAAGGCTCTGAGGACCATTATTACAAGTTTGAATTTTACTGTAAGTGCTATTTAAGAGTACACACAAAAAAATAATAAACAAACAAAAATAAAATAAAATACACACACACACACATTGAAGAGTTTTAAACAAGGTGGTGACATAATCTGATTCTCATTTTTAAAATACTATTAAGCCTGCTGGGTAAAGAAAGGATTTTAGGGAGGCAAGAGTGAAGTATAATTAGGAAAGTAGCAGTGGGGATGGAAGGAAGTGACTGAACTGGAGATATATTCCATAGGTGGTACCTGTGGAATTTGCTAATGGACTGGGTGCAGGAAAGAGTGGGAAAAGGAAGAAACAAAAAGGAGTAAAGGCTAAGGTTATCAACCTACACATTACTATTTAAAGCTCTTAAAATATCTTCCTTGTTTAACTGAATGGACAAAGAAAAGGTGGCAGTGAACACAACTCCCATTACTTTCTGGACTTTATAGAAAATCTTTACAAGTGTCAAAGACCAACACATTCTAACCTGATGGGGAAAAAGAGCAGTAAGGAATTCCTATAAGTCCTATATTGTTCCCCAGAAATATAAACCTATTTTAATAGAATTGACCCTTGATATGGAAAAGCCATTACTTTCTGGACTTTATAGAAAATCTTTACAAGTGTCAAAGACCAACACATTCTAACCTGATGAGGAAAAAGAGCAGTAAGGAATTCCTATAAGCCCTATATTGTTCCCCAGAAATATAAACCTATTTTAATAGAATTGACCCTTGATATGGAAAAGAAACCTCATCACAGAAATTGTTAACCATTAGAATTCTCTACTCTTTTTATCAGATACTGCTGAACACCTATACAACATATATTTCCCCTGTCTTCCTTCCTAATTGAACCCAAATTTTGTTGAAGTATACACTCCTCCCCTAAGACTCTGGGTGGGGAAGGTAATTCCATCCTCAGTCTCAAGAGTGGATCATAATTAAACTAGTCCTGCTACTTAAAGCAGCCAGTATAGCAAATTGTTTTGTTGCAGTCTAAGAAGAGACAAATATCAATGAACTCATTGCTTCCTTAATTGAGAAGATTTACAAAAAAAAAAAGAGATATGAACTAAACACTGTGTTTAGTGATAGTTCATTTACATTTAGGCACAAGCTCTTCATTTGTGCTCTACCACAATCAGCCCATGGACTGACAGCAGTCTAAGGATCGCATTTAGTACAACTGATCTAATCCAGCCAGCAACCTGGCATAGCTCTCTGGTGACTGTAGTAGTACAGAATAGGCAGGTGAGCCATATCAGTCCAAAGGAAAGATTTACATTACATTTTCCCCTTTCTCCTGCTGGATATGTACAAGAAAGCATTTAATCTTAACTGACAGTGGCAACGATCTTGTAGTCATGAGAGGCACCATCCTTAGGGTAAGGCTTCCAGCAGAGGTATGACTTGTAAAAAACCAGAACCATGATGATATCATTGAGCTGATAATTAGACTGTGTGAAAAAACCTTTCTTTCTTCCAATATGAAATACAATTCCTTCCTTTAATAAAGCCAGTTTAAAGAAGAATTTTCTGTTTCTTTTAACCAAAACATCCTGATATACCAAATAAAAATTTTGGAAATATAGCTTCAAATGGCTGTGTGAAAAACCCATTAAATACATCTTCAGAACCCTACAGTTCTGTAGAACACAGTGTGAAAAACTACTTCTTTAAAATACATTCCAAACTTAGGAAGTTACAATTATGAGAAAATGCATGCCTTTCATTTGCAGAAGATTTGTCCTTTCACAATTTAATAAGCATTGACAGTGTCCCTAATACATTGCCAGGAACTTTACAAACCTCCTCTTTCACTCAACAAATACATCAGAGGACCTTGTACAACCTATTAAAAGTATCTCTTTTCATTCTCTGGAGCTCTTACATGAGGTTAAATAAACTGCATTATAAACTTACAATGATACTACTCTGAAAAAAAATTTTTTAAAAAGAAATTATTATCCAAATGAGTTATGGTCACACAGATTTTAGAAAAATAACTATTAAGAGCAATGTAGTCCATAGGGATGCTAGTCCACAACACATGAAGCTATTTCTAAAAACTCAGGTCATCAGACAATATACCCTTCTTTTCTTACCATATCAATTTCCAAAAATCCTCTATAAGTGTACCCAACTTCAGAAATTTTTTTAAAATTATGGATATTTGTTTATGGGGCAATTTTTGAAATAAAATGGTACATAATATGATGGCAAATGATAAATTTTCCTCACTAGTCTACTTTCCTCAACTGAAAATCGCCTACTGTATATTAACAAATCTAAGAGTTCATATACTAATATGCATAATTTATTTTATGTACTGTTAAGAAGAAAAAGAATGCTACTAAACAAACCGTGATATATCCAATTTCAAGGCAAATCTCAAATTTAGAGATGACAAAACATGAAAAAAAAAGTCTTTCTTAAAATTGATGAAATACAGAAATAACATGGGTATGAAACTTAGTGAATAAAGAAATAGAAAAAGAATAAGGAAGAGTATCCTCTTGATTATTCGGAAGTATAAGATACTTCTGTCCCATTTTCCAAAATCAAATTAATATTCTGCAAGGCAAAAACTAGCGTACTCACCCATCAGCATCAGGGTCTAAAATGACAGCCAGTTCTGTTAACACAAGTCCTGCCAAATAATGCTGTTGGCGGAAAGGCACAGACAACTCAAACATATTTGCAATTTTCTGATCTTGTACATTTGTGGAAAATCCAGAACTCTGTTGGGGAGTGAGGCAGAACAAAGCTATAACAGCTGTGCAATAAAACATCTTACAGACAGAGCATTACAACAAATGAAATGTGAGCATTGCCTGAAACTGAGATATGCTATACCAAGGGCAGTTTATTTTATATTACTATTATTAACATTGGAGAAAGAAACTGCTCTTACTTTTGGTATAGAAAACTATGATAAAATTATTTTACTAATTTATTTTATTATTAAAATAAATTAATAATTAATTGGAAATTTAATTATTTTTAATTTCCTTTTTCTCATATTGAAACTTTTCCATCTGTTTTCTCCTTTATTCTGTTAGCCACTTAATGTTTCAACATCATACTCAGAAGGTAAAAAAATCAACTAAATCCAAACGATATAGTATGCACTCATTCCAGAGTGTAAGAGAAATGGTCAAGGTCAAGGCTATTGGTTTCCAGAGAAATTCCAAAAACCAGAAATATTGTTTTTCAGAGAACCTACTATCTCTAGAAAACTACTATCTCTAGAAATTCCAAAGACCAGTAATATTGTTTTTCAGAGAACCTACTATCTCTAGAAAATTACTATCATTTTGTGGTCTAGTCATTGAGTTTTTAAAAGTTTTAATAATGAAAAATAGCATCCCCCAAGATATATTTCATATTAAGGACCACCCATGTGGTGATTCTTAGAACAACAATAGATTCCCGATTTCCTGATGGAGAAATCATCTTCCTAATAAGTATATAAAATTCTTTCGGGTCCCCCCAAAAAGAGTCGTGTTTCTGTTATCTATTAGAATCTGATAACTATGTAGTTAGAAGAGAAAGCAGGCAATAAGATAATGGAAGAAATTCTATGAGAATTTCCTGGCTAAATTAGATGTTCAGTAAGGAGTCAGATGTAAACAGATGTTTTAGGAACGTATGTGCCTATGATTAAGTTGTCCCTGACTGTGTAGCAACATCTTTGACAGAGAATAGGGAAAGAAAGCAAAGCCTAGTCTTATCCATTATAGGAAGGGTGTGGTAGGCAGGTAGAAAAGTAGATCGAAATAGAATGATCTGGAAGATTTTTTGCAAAGATAAAATGAAAAGGTTGTGAGTGCTCTCTGATGTTTTCCAGTCTTTCTAAGTGAAGTTTAAATTTTTCTTTTATCAAGTTTATGAGACTGATTTAGCTTAGCGAATTTCATTCAGGAATTAAATATCGAAAACATAATTAAGAAGAGCTTACGATCAACTTTGACTTTAGACATCAACTTTAGACATTAAGAGCTTACGGAAATAGTTTGTTTGCCTCAGAAATATTATTGCAGAGTGTTTCACTTGGAAGGAAGAAAATCCTGGCTTATCTGATGTTAAAACCATAAAATCCCTCAATCTCAATGTATATGAGGGGGCATACATATTTATTATAATCCTTTTTCATCTTTAGACGAACTACTAGCTGTTGAAGTTGAGTGCCACCTTGAAGGCCTATAAATGTTCACTTAGTTTCCTTTGGGTTTTCTGGATACAAGAGAGTCAGGCAGGGCTCTGTCAAGCCTGCACTGTAGTTTGACTTCTTTCTCTGCTCAATTATGCTTCATCCCCTTTCCTTGTGGATGTATTGATCCCTAATAAATATCTTCCCAGTCTCAGTGTCTGCTTCAAGAGAACACGATTTGTGAAAACATCTAAATAAGTGAGTTTATTTAGGTGAATTCACTCACGTGTACATAAATATGTGAAAGGAGTACAACATAATGGTTAAGAACCTGGGTTCTATAACAAAGTCTTGGTTCAAAGCCTGACTCTCTTTACTCAGTGTCCTTTCTGTGTTTCCGTTTTCTCATCTGTAAGATGGGGATAATTATTTCCTAGAGTTGTTCAGAGGGTTAAATGAGTTAACACTTATCAAGTACTTAGAACTGAGCCTATCATACAGCTACTACTCAATAAGAGTTAGTTATAATTTTGTCAGTGTTTAAAATTCTGTTTCATCAATGTGGGCTTTAAAAATATGTATGCTCATATACTTTGCATACCTGAGATGTTGCAGAAGAAACTGAAGGTGATGGAGATGCAGGTGGAGTAAGTAAGCTGCAAGGTAAGTTTAATGTAACATAGTGCTCATGACTGCAAATAATTCGCAGAAAATCCAACCTCAAGGATACCAGGACACTCGGATTTGGTAATGAATAAAGCTTTGAAGATACCTTGTAAGGATTGCATAAATAAGAGAACATCAGCGAAATATATTATTTCTCTAACACTAACACCAGAATGACAGATTAAAGAGTAGTACTCGGTGGGCAGTCTTGGGTTTTGTGGTTTAAATAACAATAACAGATTTTTCCAGAGTTACTGCTAAAATTAAAATTTTGGAACTACAAGATTTACTGTATAAATCCATTTGACCAACTTAAAAGCCACATTCTTAACATTTCTAATATAGTATTAATATTTCCACTTCTTAAAAGTGTACTTTGTGAGGAAAAAATATAAAACCAAAATAATGTTATAACAGTTCTTAAAAGAAATTACCCATTCTTTAATAGCACCTTATGTTTACCTGTATTTATAATAGTCTATTTGTGCATTTTTCTACCTATATCATAAGCTACTTGAGGAGATATACTATAAACTGACTTAATAGCTTTAGTATCCCTAGGTTTTAGCCCAATGTTTGGCAAATGTAGGGGGTCAACTCTTAAAGAATAAAGACCAGACAAGTTTTGGTAGCAATAGACAAAATTTGGGGGGAAAGTAAAACTAATATATAGTGTTGCAAATATTTGCAAGTGGTTCAGTGCACATGCACATTTTTAACTTCTCTGACTATTAAAAGGAACAAACAATAAAGGCGTCCAACAGAACATATCTTCAAAATTCCTAATATTAGACTGCCAAATAGAATTCTTGACCAGTAGTTCCCCAAAACTAATCTGTAGACTAGCTTGGAAGTGATTAACAGGCACTGTGTCCCACACTCCCCCACGACCAGGATTCAAACTCCTCAATAACTATGGAATGGGACCCAGAGATCTGTATATTTTTAAAGCTCCTCTACAAGATAATTCTGGCATAAGTGGCTCATAAGGACAAATAACTAATGTTTTCCAGCAGGCAGGCCTCACTAACCGGTTGATAAAAATTTTAAAACAAGGACTGGCTGGTTAGTAGTTAGTTAGAGCATGGTGCTGATAACATGAAGGTTCGGGCTTTGATTCCTGTGCTGGCCAGCCACCAAAAAAATAAAAGTAAAAAAATTTTTAAACAAAATAAGCTGTTAGTGGAAAAGTTCCAAGATGCTTTTAGTTTAGTAAAGGCAAGATAATGAATGACATTTGGGACTTGGGTAAACATCTGTCCATGTATGATTCCAAACTCTACAGAGTCCAGGGTTGCATTAGGAGGAATACCCAATGATTTTAAATATCACTCAAGACACACACTATATACATATACTGAAATCTAACTCTGTACCCCATAAATATGTACAATCAATACATGTCAGTTAAAAAATATTTTTAAAAAAATCACTCAAGATACAAAATGAATTAGCTATTCATTAAGTATAAATGTTACACTTGCATGGCATCTTGAGGCTGCTTTACATTACTACTGACTTGATGGTGTACTCTGGAATGGGAATTATAGTCATGAATGAGTCAGTACAACTCAAAGGAAAGTTGGCTATACTAATATCAGCTTGCCAAAGTCCTTGCACCTTAATAAAACAAATGTAATTTAATGTTGCCTTACTAATAAAAATGCTACTTTATGCTACTTTTTTGTTTTAATATCAGTATATGAGTGTGTTCTCAAAGGTCTCTAGGCTCCAGCCCATAAAGAGTTATTACAGTACTTAAATTGTTCAATTATTAATTATTATTAATTATGTATTACCTGTTTATAGCAGGACTTTATAAGGCTAAAGACAAATCCTCTGTCCATAACAGACAACAGATCATTGAGAAAGAATGCAAGACTTGTATTGAGTCTCTCAACCATTTCTGTGTCCTGGGAAACATAATATAAAGCAAAAACAAATAAAAGTGTGATAGTTTAATCTTAACTTGAAAAAGAGGTAAGTGGGGAAAAAAGTTATCATTACCTTCTGAAATCGTGAAACTATATCACTAGCAATGGTGCTGACAAGAGCAGCAATGTCATCCATGAAACGTTCTGGAAAACGACTTTTCCTTGGAGCATCAAGTTTATCGTTGAAATATAAATGGTGCACCATGCTCTTTACCTGAAAAAAGATATAAGCCATTAGTTTAATATATTAACAATTACAAGAACTCTAAACACCCAGGCAATTTTTTCAATTTACCATGTGACTTAATAGATAACTGAAATACTTTTAGCTTATTAAATATTTTGAAAAAGCTCCCTACAATATTTTGTATATGCCAAAGAAATATTAAACACAATGTAACCTAATCACTACATCACCCTCATAAAATTATCCTGGCTATCTACAGGAAAAAAAATTCTGTGTATGTCAACAGAAGCAAAATTTCACCCTTTAAAAAAACTTTTAACTAAATTTTTCCAAGACTTAATAATTTTGCAATTCCATATCCTCCAAAATGTAAACTTTGAAAGGTTAGAAACCTTCTCTTCACTGTAGTGTCGTCAACATCTAGCATATAGTGACATACAGTGGGTATACAATAAATATCTGATAACTAAATATTAATAATAAAATATTAGTTAAAAATTAACAGAATGACTTAAGTTTACAAAATACTTTTTATATATAGATTCTTTATTACAACACTGGTAATGATAATAAAGAATTTTAAACTTTAAATTCAGAGAAATTGAACTTAAGGTTCTACAGTTAGTATATATAGTACATCTAAGTCTTAAACTGTGGTCTTTTGACTATTTTATATTTAAGGAATCTGAACACACATGTTAGACTATCAAAAAAAGTCAAAGTTATGATTTTTATCTTACAATAAAACCACGTGAATTATAAACTTGGTTATAAATTTTTCCTTGAAAAAAATGAGCTGTCTGTCACTTATATATGGTGAAAAATTATAAATTTTTCCTAGGGAAAAAATGAGTTGTCTGTCACTTATATATGGTCCCTGATTTATTTTTTCTGTAGATTAGTAAATTTCTAGGAGAAATGTTTTCTTATTCCCAATAAAGATAACATTTATTGCCCTGAATGACCCTTTGACACACTCTGGAAGCTCCTTCTGTTTTTTTTCTTTCTTTTTTTTTTTTTTGTTTTGTTTTATTTCCCTCTGTTTCTTATTTTTTTACATACTTCTTTTTTGGAAGAAAAACTTTCAGTAATTTCAGCTTTCTAAAAGCTAAAGAGGAAGGTGAAAAGGAAGGTCCCTAGTGCCAGAATACCTGGATTTCACTCCCAGTTCTGCTACCTACAAGCTGTGTATACTTAAAAAAGTTACTTAGTCCCTCTGTGCCTTGGTAATACCTAGCCCATAGGAGAGTGCTACCATATTGTACCCACTTGATAAATGTTTGTTGTTTTTGTTTATATATATATATACATACACATATATATTTATAAACACATATATGTATTTATTAAAATATTAATTCATTCATTTTTAATATAATTTATTGAATTAAGAAAAAGTGTTTTTTTATTGGCTGTAACTGGCATTTCCCTAAAAGCTTTCTAGCCATAATAGCAATGAGTTTCTATAAGGCTCTTTTTATCTTTGTTGGGTATAAAATCTACAGTGCTGCCATTATACATTTGCATGTTTGGACTCAGAAAGAATGTATCACAAGTTTTCTTCAAAAAGATAGTTAGCTTCTGCAACCATCACTGAAAAAAGAATTAAAATGAGCCTGAAACTTTATAATTCCACCTAAACTGTGCTGAGTATCCAGTGTTTATTTAGAGATGTAACCCATGTAATTTTGTCTTGGAGGCACATGTAAAACCATAAGATAGGCAAAAGAAAAAGATTTCTAAGATAAAAAATGAGCTAACAGAAAATTCTTCATTAAGGAAAAAAGTATTAAAGAATCTGTTTAGTTTGCTCACCATTAACTCAAAAAAGAACCAGGCTTGTTGCAAAGCTGATTCCCGAACGCTGCCACTGCAAACAACCCACTGCAAAGCCAGCTCCTCATGAAAAAGCTATCCAGAAGTAAATCCAAAATTATTATCAAAGTCAAATCTGCTGATAACATAAGCCGAATCATAATGCAAATACAAATGAAGATAAAATGAGATTAAGCAAAATAAGACATGTGAACCATTCAATGATGCAGTGAAGACACCCATTAACGAAACGGCTCTTTACACATGTAAGAGAGTGGCATGTTGAACAGCTGAAAAAATTACATGTTATCTTGGAGTAAAATGTAATTTTAAAAGGACAGGTAGGAAATGGCCTCCTAAATTGTACCTGCAAACAAAAACTAGACCAAAAACTCACAGTTACACATAAAATCTTGTTTGTATCTTAGATATGGATCTTAACATATGCAAATACACTCATGAACTTTGCTGGTACAATTTAGAAAATACCTTTAAAAATTTAAACTTTGCTGTAAGCCATTAATTTTCAAGTTTTCAGGTATTTAAAGTCTTTTTTAAAAAATAGAAAATTCCTGCCTTATAATGGATATACATACAAAGCATTTGCAAAGTAGTGTATATTAATATGAAAAAGGACTAACAAAACTGTGCATAAAGGAAGCAAATCAATATGTCTTACTAAGAGTGATAATTTTTCTAACTCATCTTCCTTTCCCTGGAGATTTAAAACACAAAACAGAAGCAGTTACAGAAACAGAATTAAGAGTCAATACATATTTTGGTACTATAATTTGATAATCAAATTTGAATTCACTAATCTCTAAAAACAGTCAATCCCAAAGATACAAAAATTATCATAATGTAAAAGAACATACACTAGAGAGGTATGCCCAAAAAGGCTTCAGACAAGCAATGCTTGCTCAGTTGTACTTTTAAACACAATGCAAATATTGTAATATCTCATACCAGTTATGTAAAGAAATCTTACATCTATTTAATTGCTGGAATTATTTTCCCCCTCTACGAATTGTCTTCATATGAATCTACCTTTTTAGTTGGTAAGCGTCCCGTTAATGTTTGTAAGAAACTTGAAGTCTCTGTGTGCGAAGACATACGATTACAACTTCGATCCATAGCCTATGGAGTGAAGATGAATGAATGACGAGATAACATTAATGTTTCCACTAGATGACTTTGCAGCTCAAGGATATGTACAATTTAAATATAGAGTTTTACTGTGGTTTCAACAACCATCTATTTTATTGCTCATCTCATTTTCACCATTTTATGCTGCTTTAATGACAATGAACTACAAGTATCAAAATGGCTTCCATATATTTTTAGTCTTCAAAAGATATTTTAATAATTATATAAAATTTAGAGTGCTGCAAAGAATGAAACTTGTATCTGTGTGATCTATACACATGCACATATCTAATAAAAATATATAAAAAGTATAAACATACTTCTCAACTGGTCTTAAACCAAAAAAGAAACCAAGAATTTCATATTCTATAAAGAAAATAAAAAGTTTAGGATGATTTTTCACTATTATCCAAAACCACTGTTAAGATTTGTCATATAATACATCAAATATAATATTAAGCACAGCATTAAAAATTTTCTTAAAAAACAAGAGAATTTTTCTCCAAAGCCAACATGCAGATGAGAAGTATATTTTAAGGTATCATGCAGTATTAGCTATCAAGCAACGAGTCCTAAGTAAGCAAAACCTAATTAAACTAAGTTATAACAAATTTCATACTTTGCAACATGGTACAAATTAAAATAGATTTTGGCTTCTGGTATTTAATCTTATAGCATGGGGATCATATACTGTTCACATTTAATTTCAACTTATTACCAGTCTTTCTATTCAGTGATCATGAAAAAAAAATGACAAGATAGTAAATGCTAAATGAAAACGATGTAATAGCTACACTTAAAAACAAAGGCAAATGGAAACCTGTTGGGTTTTTTTCCACATAAAATTTTTTAAAATTCCTAGTAAGTATGTGCTACCCCTAAAGTAGAAACTGTTAAAAAAGCCATCAATTGCATAAGCAGCAGCCACTGATATACTGATAGGGTGTACAAGGAAGGAAGAAGGAGATAGGAAAGGAGAGCATTACTGGTGCAATTGGTGGTATTCATGCATAGAAGTTGAAAAATGTGCTAAGTAAACATAAATACACACTTTTTTAATGATTAAAAAAAGCAAGCCACTGAAATCATAGTATACACTAAAAAGTAATGTTCTAAAAGGAAACATCAGCAGCCAATAAAGAAACCTCTGATGTAAACACCACCTGTGTTGATTCTGCACTTGGACTGGGGTTGGATCCCCATGGGGCAGCTTTTGGACCACCAGTGTTAACCCAGGAATTGGAGCGATCTAAACCCTAAGCATATAATAGAAAGCAGTTGGAAAGGAAAGAAATATTACATGTTGCATGCTATAAATTATTCTTAAAGAAACCCAGACCTTCCAATGCAAACATGTTTTTAATTAGTACTGTGAAAGCAATCAAAATTTTTAGGCACCTAAAAAGAATTAGTTCACCCAAATTATCTTGTTATACAATATAATTTTTAAAAAATCATCAAGAATATTAAGTATGGCACTTAAAGGTAATTTCTCCATAAAAGGATCACCTTGAAGTATCAACAACTAAAATTCCCACAGCACTCACCACTCCCCCAAACTCTCTTTAAAAGTAGTACAAGTTAGCAACAGATAATTTCCTCTGAATCTAATTGAGATTTAAAGAAAAAGAATAGAAGAAAAACATTTCATTCTTTACTAAAAGACTAATTTCATTCCATCTCTCATCACCTGAGAACTACCATGCAGTAATACTCCATAACTGTATTTGACCTTGCTTCCTCATTCACTTTCTTTTAGGGACAGATAAGAGAAATTAAGTAAAAAATTAAAAAATATATATATATCTAATACTTGATGCTTCTTAATAACAATAGTGGATTTGGATTTGTGTTCAGTTTGATTGTACTAGTAATTAAACATAATGGGCTGCTATTTTCTATAAATATCATAAGGAAAAACAATATGTTGGAGCTGTCCATATGAATTATATCTTCATCATCACCTTTCGTTAAAGTTTCTTTAATATGTATATGACCGGAAGTAAATTATGTCTGTCTTTCTCTGAAAGGGATTACTGATTCCAGGTGAAAGGAACTGAGGCTTTACTTCTATTTCCTAAATGTGATGGATCATCAGAATCACTTGAGAGGGCCGGCCCGATGGCGCACTCTGTAGAGTGCGGTGCTTGGGAGTGCTGGCGGCGCTCCCGCCGAGGGTTCGGATCCCATATAGAGACCGGTCCGCTCACTGGTTGAGCGCAGTGCGGGCGCGACACTGAGGGTTGCGATCCCGTTGCCGGTCGCGGTACGGGCGCGACACTGAGGGTTGCGATCCCATTACCGGTCACGAAAAAAGACAAAAAGGAAAAAAAAAAAAAGAATTACTTGAGAAACTTTGTAAAATTTAGATTCTGAGCACTACCCCCCAGAAATCCTAATTGAGCAAGGTGCGCCGGGCACCATCGGAATCTGCTAACGAGAACCGGAGCACGTTGTGAGGGCTTTTTAGATGATTATTAGGGTAAGAATAACAAAGACAACCCAAGACAAGCTGTTTAAGAATATTAGGGCATGAGTACGAACCCAAACCACAAAGCACCAAAGGAGGGACAGATAAAAGAAAACAGAGTTGTAACAATGGTAATCAACTCTGTGTAGACATTAATGTCACCTAGGAAGCTCAACAACAGCAACAACAAATGCACAGGACCCTACCTCAAAACAATTAAATCAGAATTGCTAGGAGGCCTGGACATCAGTATTTTTTAAATACTTCAAGAGAAGTTTTAAAAAGGAAGAAAAAGAAAAAACTGCAACTCTCAAGGGCTAAGGTTTTAAGGAGAAAATTTCCTCGGCTTTTTCCTAAATATATAGAGAAGTTAAGATGATGATACAATAATCTCTTCATTTTTGACACTAAATACCTAAGATGGGCGTTGAGGTTCATATCCAGTCTCTCCAGTTTACTAACTGTAAAGTCTAAGATAAATTACTTATTCTTTTTCAGTTTCTTATCAATAAAATAAGAGCAATAACAGTATCTCCCTCATATTGTAAGGATCAAACTAAATAGTGGAAGTAAATTACTAAGTGCAATGCCTCGAATATAGTAAGCTCTCAAAAATAGTTATTACACAAACTTTCCATATACATTTTTAAAAAATGCTTTCTTGAAAAAAATTA
This sequence comes from Galeopterus variegatus, assembly GCF_000696425.1. Taxonomy (NCBI): domain Eukaryota; kingdom Metazoa; phylum Chordata; class Mammalia; order Dermoptera; family Cynocephalidae; genus Galeopterus; species Galeopterus variegatus. Next base: position 25,655 of record NW_007727671.1, read on the forward strand.
GACAATATCCAAATGCCAGTAAAATTACATAATCAGTAGATTTGCTTAAAATACAATACCTGCATTCTTGGAACCCTAATACAACATTTTAAATAAAAGCAAATCAACAGGTTTATGTTTTTCAGATAAGTTAAAACAAAGTTTTCACTAGTCTCCAAAATTATGTCTCCACTGTATAAGTGTGAAGTTCTTTCTGTCATATTCAATTTCTATAGTCACTATTTATGTTACAAAAATAACAAAACATAAGTATCTGATTTTTGTGAAATTATAATTGTACTTTTCTCTCCCATAAATATCAACAAAAGAAATAACAATAACTTTTCTGTATTCTTAAATTCACTTTTCAACTCATTGTTTAATCATGTCCTTTAAAATTAAGGTACATGATAATCAGTAATGTCAGAATAAAAAACATAAACCTTTTTGTGCCACTAACTATACTTTATATACACAATACCGGTGCTCCAAACAGTTATAATTATATCAAAGATAATTATTTAAAGAAAACCTGTGGGCAATTATTTTGTAAAGAGAACAACTCCCATAATCCAGTTGTTACAAAGCTAAGAATTATATCAAACATCCCTGAGTTAAGCAAATTCATCACCAATATTTACTCATATAGTAACTTTTTAACATAGAACAGATTAACTGACTGTGTGCACATGTGTATGTAAGTTTGGCTAAATCCCAGTAACACTATTAATTTTGTCCCTTACATGTAGATAAGCTCCTTGAGCAAGGTCCATATTGTATTTAATTTGACATCAACACTCATGTTATAATACAAAGATATGGCTTTATAGTCACAAGACCTCAGCACAGTGCCTAGCACATAGTAGCTCTCAGTGTCTGAGAAATACATAAAAAAAATAGGAGATGATATGTTGGAAAGCAACCACAAATTCTCATTTTGTGATGGCTTCCTCAGAAACTAATTTATATTTATATTATATATATAAAAACTATGTCCCATGTGATAAACTTCTTGAAAAAAGGCAAAAAAAATTCATATACATACATAAACCTTTTGTTCTAAATCTTGAGGTTATAATCTATCAAATATATCATGTAAAGGATTAGTTTAGAATTATCCCAAATGAGAAATAATACAAATCTTACATAAATTAAGAGATATTTAAAAAGTAGAATTTTAAGGAAAATGCTGCCTATAGCTCTTTGATAAGAAAATTTCTTATGATTCATTCTACTGAATCAGATTCATTCTATGAAGAATTACACTTATTAGTATATAAATAATGTTAAGTATTGCGTTCATTACAATGACATATGATAAAGAATGAAAACAAGAATTAAAAATCTGAGTTCTTTCCTAAACGTGTATTATTTGTTGGGGAGGAGGAGCATTCTCTTTTGCAACTGCCATATTACTAAAGTTAATCTGGAATATCCTGTATAAATACACCTGCACATCATTCTCTCTAGGAGTTCAAAAAAAACTGAAAGTTGTTTAATAAGAGAAGCAGTTATATGGATCTTTAAGTTATTAAAATCCATGTTTTAATTTGTTATTTAAATCATAAGGCTGAACGCTGGCTGGTTAGCTCAGTTAGTGCATGGTGCTGATAACACCAAGGTCCAGAATTCAATCCCTGTATCAGCCAACCAAAAAGAAACCAAAAAAATTATGTTACTTAAAATAAGCAATATTTAATATGAATGCTTAATATGAAAGTGTTAACATTCATTAATGTAAATTAATCAGAAGCTTCTGAATATAAAACTTTTATAACTATATAAAGTGTATATAATTTTGTAACTGTATGAACTACAAGAGAAGTTCTGACGTTTTTGATCAATGTTCAGGTATCTTACCTAACAAATAAACCAACCCCCTGATCTTTAAAAGTTCTGGCTAAGAGTTAAACATAGACCCTAGAACATGCTTATTAATTCTTCCTCAAATCCTGGTTAACATACTAAAATGTCAAAGAAAAGTTGTCTATGATGCTATAAAAATGGCATCTCCCTCTTTTCCAATAGCAAAAAAATAAGTTCGAAATAGTTTGGCCAAAACTCACCATGATGTGATTTCTTGGCCTCAGTCTTATTGTACTTTTGTCTAGCTGGCTGAACGCTGAGATACTTTTGTACTTTACATATGGAAAGGCAATAACTATTTGTTCCTTAAGTATATTTTTTTAGGTTATAAAGATGAATGCTTTGAATTAAATATAGCTAGATTTTATACTAGCTGGCCTCTTTCTTTTTGTCTGGGATAATCACTAACCATCATTAATTGAATTGTACTTTTCTAATCCTGGTAGACCTTACATAGAGTTCCATATAAAATGTAACTCTATTACCAATCAAGGCTAATCACTGTTCTTGATATTTTTTATAGAAGGGGGGCTCATACTTTAAATCAATGATGACATGTCTTTTTTTTTTAGACAGTAGTCACATAAACCTCTTTTAATTCTATACAGTAATCTAGCCATTCTTCACATGATGGAGTATCAGACAGACAATAGTAATATGTGACTAGTTATCCCAAACAAATTTTAGAATTCAGTGGATTATTTTTTAGCAGAGTACACAAACCAGTTTGTAATAGCAAGCATTATTTAATAGAAACATGAAACACTCAGTGTTTACTGTTAGAATAGAAATGTACAATATCTTTCTTATTCCTAACTAAAATTCATTACAAAATTAAGAGTAAATTAAAACAACTGGACATTTTCCATCTGTTCATAAACTGAAAACCAGATTTACAGTCGCATGCCTTCAGTTTACCTTACTGCCAATGATTGACCGGACTTCATCATCTGGTGACGTGGGAGTCCCAGATATATCTGGATTACTATTACTAAGGCTCCGAGAACGATTTAAATTAAGGCTTGCAGGTCTCACAGCAGATCTAGCCATTGTGGCATAATGCACTGATCCTCCCAAACCCCCAGGACCTAGAGTTGCATATAAAAGAGTACACAGTTAAACAAAGAAAATTAGTCAAGAAAGGACCTGAAAAAAATCTCTTCCATTTTACAAAATTCCACAAAGATTATGAACTGCTTTTGTTTCTAAATGAAAAATACTATAAATTAAAAAAAAAAAAAAAAAAAAACCACACGTAAGAAATAAACACACTCAAGAACTAATGGCAGCTACACAAAATATTCTATTTTATAGCAGCTGACAAAACCATGTGAATTATAAATAAAATCACTATCTCTTCAATGTCTCTATGATTATATATTACAAGTACATGTACAATAAAAAAAATTAGTAGGAAACACAAGCACTTCCTTCACTTAGATACAGTTGTATCTAGGACCTAAAATGCTCCAGCTGAAATCTCTTCCTTTTTTCCCCACCCCTCCTACTCCGCCCCTTGATACACAGTCACTAGGGGGAGAGCTAATTTATTGCCAACATCTCTTAAATGAGACTATGCTTTATTTTTCTATCATCATTGGTTGACAATGTGAACAATAACAAAAATGGCATCTTTATGATATACATACAAAAAACTAAAGATAATTCTAACAGCTCAGGTTATGTAAAAAAGCAAAGAATACCTTTTGGTCTGACTAAAATTAAGCCTGACATCATCTTTCAACAATGTTCTATGAACATAAAAAAATCTAGCAATTAGGGCCGGCCCGGTGGTGCACTGCTACAGTGCGCCGCTTGGGAAGCGCGGCGGCGCTCCCGCCGAGGGTTCGGATCCCACGTGCACGTGCAGACCGGCGGCTCACTGGCTGAGCGAGGAGCGGGGGCAACACCGAGGGTTGCGATCCCGTTGCCGGTCCGGTACGGGCGCGACACTGAGGGTTGCGATCCGTTGCCGGTCATGAAAAAAGACAAAAAAAAAAAAAAATCTAGCAATTATATCCATAATCTACCTCCATTATTTTTATTTATAGAAATCTTTCTAAATGTTATATTTGCAAATGATACATACCTGTCAACTAATTAAAAATTTATACAATCTTTCAGGTCAGCATGTAAAAAACACATTTTGCAAAATCTGTGGAATTCTAATAGCTTACTGAATCGAAGGGTAAATGGAGGAGTATTATACTCTACAATCACTCACACACTCAGATCCTCAAGTAGTATAATTTTGAAAATCAAGATAGGAAATTATGAACCAGAATACAAGATTATATATTTTTGCAATCAAGTAAAGAAATAAAGTGGGCTAAAACCTAGAGTCGGATTACTATCATATCTAGTTTTCATAAGGAATGTCATAATCATTTATCACGATTATCAGTGTTAACATTATCAATAGCTGGAAAAGTGTACTTACCATTATCACTAGTGAAGAATGATGACTCATACAAATATGTGAATAGGTTGAAACTATGCACAACATAATCATTAGCTAACTAACTGAACAAGTAAAGGGTTATTCAAACTAAGATACACCAGTACCACCAATGACATGCAAAAGACATTTAACTACTTGTGGACCCAATACTCAAAATGGCTATACTATCTTATTGACCATGAGGAGGTTAGAACTTTCCAGAGAAAATCTTTTATATTATTGTAGTTCTCACAGGGTTATCAGGGAACTACTGAGTCACCTTATTTCTTCTTTAATGCCTATCAGCAATCTGAATGACAAGTATAAAATTCTATTCAACTTATCTTAACAAGGAATGATAAGATGCTTCCAGAGACATAAGAAGTTATCTTCAAGGTCCATTTCCAAGAATTAATTCAACCAAGATCTCTAATCCAAATTAAAGGAAGTTATATAAATAATGATGGTTAAAAATGTAACTTATTTGTCCCTTTAACTCCAATACCTGGCATAGTGAAATATACTTAGCAGGTATTCAATAACTGTTTGCTATTGAATGAATGCATCAAACTATGGACTTTAAGATTATCTCAATCCTGCCATGAACACATAATTCATGAAAGACAGTTTCATGGTAAAAAAATAAAATAAAATACCTGGCGATGGTGAATTAGGATATGTATTTGGTAAGCGAAAAACATAATAGATATATGATGCAAGAAGGCTGTTTCTGCCATGCTGGTCATGATTTCCTTCCAAATTTTTATGAAGTCGATTTATAATTGATGCCATGGCTTCAAAAGATGCTTGACCTAGATTAACTTTTAAGAAGGAGAAAAATACTTTTGCTGTAGCTTTTTTAGATATGTTCCATAAAGATCAAGGTTTTGTCATCTCTATATGCTTTAAGTACAGTGATTATACACAGTAAGTGTATAAAGATATTTGATATTGATTTTAATAACATCTGGTATTAGCTGAACCAACAATACTTTTCTAAACAAAATGAGAAAAAACTCATTTTACTATTTTAACATGAAAATTATATGGATTTGATTAGTCAAAAAACAAAATATTGGGGCCGGCCCGGTGGCGCACTGCGCTAGTGCGCCGCTTGGGAAGCGCGGCGGCGCTCCCGCCGAGGGTTCGGATCCCACATACAGACCGGTTCCCGCTCACTGGTAGCAAGTGTGTACCCTGCGGATGTCATTCTGTACTTATTCAGAAAATATTTACAAAGCACCTACTATATGTCTGGCACTCTTCTAAGTGATAGATTATATTTCCTCCTCATATTTCTAAGAACTTTACAACCACTCTCTTAAATATTACTTTTTAAGACAAACTGTACTCAATAATAAAACTAGATAATCAGCACAGACTCAGCATCATACACATTTCATTTGTTGCATTTATCACTACTGCAATTCAATAACTATTTGTTTAATGTTCATTTTCCTAGTGTATTTTTCCTCTCTGTATCCCCAGACACTAATATCATTACTTGGAGAGAGTAAGGTCTCAAAAATATTTGCTGAATAAAGTAATGATGTCATTTATATTCTTCAACAGCTCTGAAAAAAAAAAAAAAAAAATATTGCCCAACAGATATTCATTATTTTGTAAAACAATACATAATAAGAAAAAAAAATCTATCTTGTATATCACCTGGAGAAGCAACTTCTTGTTTTAAAGATGATTCTGAAAATCTAAATAGCACACAATGAGAACGTTTCATCTGTTTAAAAATAATTAAAAATATAAACAATAGAAAAATTATTAAAAATACTAAATATAAGAAAAGGGAATAGTGAACAAGCAACTTGACTGATAAGAGTGAATTTTAAAAAGGGGTAAATGGAAAAAGGACTAGAAAAACAGGTTGAGTTAAGACTGTATAGCTTTTTTTTGGCAGCTGGGCTGTATAGGGATCTGAACCCTTGACCTTGGTGTTATCAGCACCATGCTCTCCCAAGTGAGCTAACGAGCCAGCCCTGTATATCATTTTAAATTCAGTCTTTCAAGTCAGTATATAATAAGAATTTTGCAAGAATCAGGGAATTCTGATAGTGCACTGAATAAACTGAGCAGCCATTTTGAGCAATAGAGCCTCAGATTCTATGATTTATTTAATCAAGACAGGAAATTATGAACAGATAATGAGGCCAATTAAGTTTTCTTAAAAGTGTAATAATCAGATAAAATGGTCATTTAGGAAGATTAATCCATAAATATTGAACTAGAAGGGAAAGAGACTAAAGACAGAAACCTGAGTGGGGTTTAGCAATCCTACTGGTGTTCCTGGTTAATCCCTTTTTCTTTTTTTCATTGTAACTATTCCAAATCATCAGAATCCTTCTCAAAACTCAGGTCAACCTTATTCCCTTCTTAGCAAACCTTGCTTCTCTCTCACCAGAGAAATGTATAAGGCTCATGAAAGTCCTCCAGGTTTTCCAGAATTTATCAGAATCTGAAACTACTTTTATCTCCTTTCCAAAGAAAGCAGTGCCCCCTTTTACCTTCTTTCCAAAGAAAGCATTGCCCCTCTCCTATGAGAGTGATCTACCCACTTCCCTCTTGTCTCACAGACTTGATTCATTAATTAAACCGTTCCTAATTCTGTATCTTGTATTTTTCTCCCTTCTCCCAACAGGATTCTCTCTGCATGTAAACTTTTATCTCCTTTCCAAAGAAAGCAGTGCCCCTCTCCTATGAGAGTGATCTACCCACTTCCCTCTTGTCTCACAGACTTGATCCATTAATTAAACTGTTCCTAATTCTGTATCTTGTATTTTTCTCCCTTCTCCCAACAGGATTCTCTCTGCATGTAAACATGGTCAAATCTCTCCACTCTTATGTCCTACTCAATCCTGCTTTATCTTCTAACTAAATTTCTCAAAAGAGCAGTATATGCTTCTTTTATTCCCTTCCTCATCTACTGTTTACTCCTTAATTTCCTGTAATCTGGTTTCTACCTTCATTTAGGTTAAAACTTTTCTTGTTAATTTCATCAGTGGGCACTTCAAGTATAGTAGGTAAGAGAGGAACTATGGAGACAGTTGTTTTGGTTTGAATCTTGACTCTGCTGTACTAGCTAAGTAACCTTAGACAAAATTTTTAAGCATTATGTTCATCACTTTACTCATTCAGGAAATAGTAGTAATAATACATACTACATAGGGTTCTTGTGAGAATTTCATATATTAATATAAATAAACCACATAGCACTATTCCTGGTACATAGTAAGTACTATGTAAGTGCTTGCTATTCTTGTTATTACTATTATTTTACTCATACAATCTACAACAAAGAACGATGCTAACCTTTTTTTCTTAAAACCTTCTCCTGTGACTTCTGAAACAGTACTCTATCTCTTAATCTACCCTCTCTTCTCCATCCCATTGCCTTTTATCAGGATATCATCTTTTTTTGCATGAAATTTTTCAAGATGCATAATTTGTCTCCCTGCCTCCAGATTTTCCTACTTTCAACCCATTTCCATGTATTATAGCCATCTTTTTAAAGGCAAACCTGGTCATGTTACTTCTGGAATTAAGAGCAGACCCTTCAAAGGCTATTGATTCCGTACAGAAAAACAGTCCCAGTTCCCTAGAGTATAATGAAAGACCCTACCTCATCTCTCACCTCTCCATATCACCTCTAATCATCAATCCTCCAATTTATAACTAATTACTTATATTTCTTGCCCCAAATTTCCAACTTAATTTATTTGTCTATGTACTATGCACATGCTGTTTCATCTCCCTGGAATAATATTTACCTTTCAGACTCCTATTCATCTTTAAATGCTAAACCCAAGAACTACCTCTACTTATACTTCTCCCCTAAAAAAATCTCAAGGAGTTGAATATTCCTTTCTCTTATGCCACCGCTCAATGCAAAACTTCTGTAACAAGTTAGCTGAAATTTCTTTCAAGCTCAACTTCTTTTCAGGATTTGGGTAGGAACTGCTGGCAAAAGTAGAGGATGAACCCTTGGGAAAGGATGGGAATAAGGAACATCTCACCTTCCAGAACAACAGAGAAGAAAAAGAGAATACATGATTTTGATCAAATGAAGGAAAAAATAGCTATATTAAATGGAGGATAGCAGATGAATGAAAATATAGACTAGGTAGATTATATGTCCTATAAAATATAACATGATTTATCTGTTTGCCTGTTTTCTTTACTAGTCTGTGAGATCACAAAGTCAAAAACCATGCCATGGACAATGTCTATCACAGAGTAAGTGCTTAATAAATATTTGGTAAATGGATATATTATTTTGCTTCCATAATTTGAGTAGAAGTCTATATGGCACACTTTATAAAAAAAACAAAAGAAAGTTATCATTTTCTAGCATTAGAAACAAGTAAAAAACAACCCCCCCCCACCATCAAACGTAGTCCTTATAGATAGCAAATAGAAATCATGGTTCTTTCTTTTACAAAAGTTAGAAATGCCAAATTATAAATTTCATCATTCACCCCCAAACAAAAGTAAATTACCTATTTGGCCAGCAATGACAGGAGGTCTAACAACTAAAAGTATCAGCTTATCAAGCAGAAGATGAAGAAATCGGACCACTGGTTCCAACTGAGATGAATTCAATGCTGAAATACTACTTTTCAATTCATTTTCTAAGTTATTTTCCATTATTCGCATGTCCCCAATTCGGACTGGGAACATGTGTTCATCCAGAGCATTGACCAGAGCAAAAAACTTGTCAAGATAGGGATCCTAAAACAAAGAATAAACAAACTCACTAAACAATTATACTAAATTTCCCAATTCTAAAGGACTAATATCTCATATTAATGGATAATACAAAAAAGTCCATATAGGTATATACAAACATTATTTCAAATTAAACACATCTATTCTCATCTGTTATTGTAAAATAGCCACTTAAAATACTATTGGCTACTCAAGAAATCTATTAATAGTAATTAAGGATTTTTTTTCTAGTTTGAGTTTGTCTTACTAGTTTGGAGCTCAATTATTGTGGCAGGTATATTAGTAACCTACCTGTGCCCACTATGAGTATTAATTTATTGCCTCTTAGCCCCAAACCGACTGTCTGCCATATTTTGTAATACTGGTGCTAGACTCTTCAAACTATATTTCTCCCTTGTCTGCTGGCTTGTGGTTAGGCTCAGACCATAAAGGGTGCAGGACGCAGTCTGCCAGGCTTGAGGAGTTAAAAGAGACTGTTCTTCTTTGTTTTCCTAATGGTGGGTAGCAGATATGAATGCTGTGACTCAGAGGTAAGGGTCAAGGGTCATAGGCAGCAGGGTTCACCAGAGCAGTGGTGGCTCTCATACGTCCACAGCAGGTGTCCTCCACCAAGTTTCTTCAACAGTACCACATGGTAGGCAATGTGTCCTTATAGCAGCGGCATCCTCTCCTCAGAGGTCTGTTAGCCTTCAGGATCTTCCACTAGGTTTCTAAGTTCTTTTGCTGACACTTTCTGTAATTGTTATCTTTGTTATAAACTGTGCAGAATTCTTTTACTCCCATTTAGTAGTGATTCACCTCTAACCCAGTTAACAATTCTTTATATTAAATTTTCTCCATTCAAATTACTGGTTGTTTTTGTCTTCTCACTAATCCCAACTGCTACTGTTTAGCCTGCTACACTGCTAACAGAACCAGTCTTATTTAAAGAAGCAATGTGCCAGGTTCCAGGATAGATGCTTTCTCTCCTGGCCTCATATACTGAGAGATGGTCATGTGCTATAGTTCTGACCAATGAGAGGTGAGCAAAAGTCTATTGGAACTCTAGAAAGACTTTTACTTACTTAACAATCAAAATAAACTTTAAGAAAATGTACCAATGCTGTACAGCTTCACATTTATAATTCTAATGTTCTAATTTGATACGTATTTAAATATACTTTTGAGCTCTAACTATATGTCTAATATATTTCAAGGAGTTACAAGAAAGTATAAAACATCATAAAAAAATGTTTGTCTTCAATTGATCCTTTTAAAAAGGTTATAATACACAATCAATTTGTTTTATATAGTTGCAAAATTTATAAACTTTGGAGTACTGTTGTCCCCTGGTATCTGCAGGGAATAGGTGCCAGGATCTCCCAAAAATCCACAGATGCTCAATCCCCTGATATAAAATGGTGTAGGTATTTGCATATAACCTACACACATCCTCCCACATACTTAAAATCATCTCTAGTTTACTTATAATACCTAATAACTGTAAACGCTACGTAATTAGTTGTTATACTGTGTTTTCTTGTTTGTATTATTTTTTACTGCTGTATTGCTATTTTTTATTGTTTTTTCCCCTGAATATTTTCGATCCTTGGTTGGTTGAATCCAAGGATGTGGAACCTCTGGACGCTACGTAATTAGTTGTTATACTGTGTTTTCTTGTTTGTATTATTTTTTACTGCTGTATTGCTATTTTTTATTGTTTTTTTTCCCCTGAATATTTTCGATCCTTGGTTGGTTGAATCCAAGGATGTGGAACCTCTGGATACAGAGGGCTGACAATATTAGTCATCAGGGCTATGAATGCCAGGATGCTACACAGTAGACACTTGCACTTTATTCTTCCTCTACATTGTATAAATTGTGAATCACATGTATAACATATTTTGCCCAAAATAAGTCTTTGACACATAAAGACAACACATATATCTGCTTCCATAAAACCAAAGTTAGGAGTAAAAGATAAATGTACTGACAAATCTAAAAAGAAAAAACTAACAATGATTATAGGAAAAGGAAGAAAACAGGCATGAAAAATAATGTATTTGTATATTTAAGAAGATACAATGTGAATCTAAGAATTCTTCTATTAAGGGAAAGAAAATGTTCCAATAGTATACTATAATATCAATCTTTCCATGAACAGAAAAATAAAGAATATAGGAAGCACAGGACACACACAGTAACTTCAGAAAAGGAGTAAGTCCACTGGAATCATTCTTTTACTGGGGTCTTTCTGTGTACTGCTAAATAAAACCAATATACTACCAAAACTTTGTCCTAAACATAGTATAGAGGTGCTGTGTCTTATTTTCCCATAGCTCACTGTGCAGAAAACAGTTAACATTGTAGCCTTAAGACTACTATCCTCTGAAAGTCCTGCTTACCAGGTTGGCCTTCAACTGATGTCTGGGAACCTGGATTACTAGATGGTTCCCAGTGATAGGAGATGGCTCACTGTGCCTACACTGTTTATACAAACAATATGGTTTATGCTGAACCCCTGCTTTCTTTCCTTCTGGGAGTCTGGAATTCTGGTTCGTGTTGGGCACAGGGTGCCTTTGTGACAAGCCCCTAGTAAATATCCTGGGAATTGAGTCCCGACTGAGCTTCCCTGGCAGACAATCCTTCACTGTGTGATTCTACTGGAAGAGGACTCTTGGAAGCCTGTGGCTTGTTTCCTCTGGACTTTGCCCAGTGCACTTTCTCCCTTTGCTCATTCCGCTTTCCATCCTCTCACTAAAATAAAGCATAGCTGTATGACTATATGCTGGGTCCTGTTAAGTCCTCCTAGCAAATCACTGAACCTGAGGTGGCTTTTGGAAGCCCTCCATACCACCCACTTCCCTTTACAGGTTGGTAAACACCTGAATTCCATTTTAAACATTTGCCTCTTCTCACTCTACATTTCCTCCCCTGGAAAAATCACATTTATCAATATAGTTCGTTACCACATTTACTGTTACCTCCAACCCCAACCCCCAAATTAATTGTAACTGCCTATATAACATCTCCATCTGAAGTGCATAGGCACGTCAAACTCAACAGCTGCAAAAGTAATATAGCTCCATAATTGCTCTCCCTTAGCCTACCCCCAAATTTACTTCTCTCATGTTCTCTATTTACATTAGAAATTAAACTGTATGGCATTCAGGGTCCTTCATAAACTGTAACTAGTCTGGTCTTCTGTCTTTATCTATCACAATTTCCTATGCACTTTAAGTTGCATTCACACCAGATTACTTGCCAGTCTTTAAACACAGACTACTGTCACTTTGCACTTGCTATCTGATCATCTGAGTTGTCCTCCCTCCCCTTCTCTGTATGATAAATGCCTAATTATCAATATAACAGCTCAGTCCCCAGCAGAAAAGACAACTCTCTCCTCTGTACTTGAAAGGATTTAGTTGATATATCTAACATAGCACTCATTTTATTAAATTATAATTATTTTTACATTTTCCCCTATTATCCCCTATTACACTGTAAGGTCCTTGAAGGAAAGGCTCTTTCCTTGACAGGTAACATCTCTGACCTCATGGAGCTTACAGCCTAATGGGGGAAGGAAACAATAATAAATGTGTATGTTCATATATAAATACATAGAAAGAGAGTGAAAGTACACCAGAAGGAGAAAAAGAGAGAGAGGCAGTAATAAGTGCAGGGTAAGACAGCACAGAGTAATGGCGCTGCTATATTTAAAATAGTCACCAAACAAGGCCTCTCTGAGGTGAAGAGAAACCCTAATGAAGAGAAGTCAAATGACTATCAGGAGGAAAAGCATTCCAGCCACAGAAAAAGTAAGTATAAAAGCTTTGAAGAGAACTTGGCAAGTTCCAGAAATAAAGTGAAGAGGTTAGAGCAAATGATCCCTAAAAACTCTTTCCATTTGAAATATCTGGGTCTATGAGAAATGAAATGAGTTGAATGATAGTTTTTCAACTCTGATTATTCTGCCATGTATCAGAAACTTAGATAAAAGCAAGTCACTTAATTGTTCAAAGTGAAGTCGAAGACATTTTGAAAAGCAAAATGTTTGCTTTTATTGACATTCAATGGCATTTTGTTGATTCCTTAAAAAGAAATGTCTAAATCTGTTTCTAACTGACATATATTTTTATAAGTCTGACAGCAGATGACACCACTGACATAAGTACTAGATAATATATTCAATTCATTTAAGTGAAATTTGATCATAAGAGTTATTGAGATTCACTTACTTGTGTATGAATAGATGAAACAGCAACAACTTCAACATTAAAAACACCTTTGTGATTATCTACCCATTTCATGCCAGGTAGAGGAACCTGCAAGATATTGAATATAATGATCACAGATTCTTAAATAGGTGTATGAGTCCTGAAAACACAAAAAAATTTATAATATCTCAATGAGCAAAATATTGCAAAAATATGTTTATTCACTGTAAATAAAATGAAACATATTTTTATTTATATTTTATTATGAAGTCGAAAATATTTTCTATAAGAGAATTAAAAGGTGCAAGGAGCAAAAAGCAGAAAACAATATCCAAAATTTCCATCTTTCCAGAGATATATCCTCTTACAGCATTTCAGATCTTCCTCTATGCACATATATTTTTATAAATACCCTTACATAGTTAATACCAATCATTACTTGGAAACCTGTTTTTCACATATTACACTGTGAATCTCTTTATCTCTTTTCGTGTCAATAAATTCACATGTACGATGTCACTTTAAGAGTTTATAATATTCCACTTTATTTTAAACATTCCTATTATGTTTTAACTGGGCCTTAAAATACTCACAAGCAAAAGAAGGCTGTTACTTCAAGGAGTAGAAAACTTTTCTGATGTAAATTGCTAGGAATGTTGATTAAAATTATTTCACAAAAAATTTTTTTAAAAGCTAGTACATAAATTCTCTATTTCCCCTGCTTAGTATAGCTAAAACCCTGAAACATGATACATAAAATGAACATAAAGACTGAAAGGTAGAGAGAAGAATGAAAATGGACTAGAAACCTCAGGATGCAACTACAAGGCAGTATATCGTAGGTGTTATTTTTGCCTCATATATCCTGGACTGGGAGCTAGAGAGGCTGGCAACCCAGAAATGCCAAAAGAAGCAGACAAACACAACCCCAAGAAAAGCCTGCTCTCTTTAGCCAAAGATAATAATACTCCAGCCAATTACAAGGGAACAAATCTTGGTTCCACTCCCACCTTCACTGGCTGATTTAGAAGTCTAGGCTGCCACCCTCAGCTGGCTGTAATAAGGTGCCCCTTTCCCCAACCTACGCCCCCCACACTGGCGGGTAGGTTGGGGGTGTAAGGGAAGACAGAGTTGGAAACCTGTCCCCGCCTCATGATAACAAGTCCCTACCCAACTGTGGTGTCAGTGGAGGCCAAGCAGGGAGCAGTAACAAGGTGCCCCCTCTGCCTCACAACCAGAGAGGTGTAAGCAGAGGACTACTGGGGAGCCTGAAATCCTACTCTCACGCAAAAATGAGCCACCCCTACCTAAACCATCCCAGGGAGTAAAAGGAGGCAGAGTAGAGAATGTGGACCTTCACCTGGCAGTAGTGCCTCCCTCCTGCACTGCTAAAGCAGAGTATTTCAAAAAGACCTAGAGACTCATAATTTAATATACAAAATGTCCAGGATGTAATCAGAAATGAAGCATCATACCAAAACCAGAAAAATCTCAACTTAAATGAGAAAAGACAATCATTAGTCACCAATATTAGGATGACACAGATGTTAGATAGATCTGACAAAGATTTTAAAGCAGGCATAGTAAAAAATGAGGCTGGGTAGTCAGAGCACAACCTTATAAAACCAAGGTCACAGGTTCAGATCCCCATATAGGCCAGCCGCCCCCCCGCCAAAAAAAAAAAAAAAAGCTTCAACAAGGAATTAAAAAAACCCTTAAAAAAAAAGGGAAAAAAAAAAAAAAAAAGCTTCAACAAGGAATTAAAAAAACCCTTAAAAAAAAAGGGAAAAAAAAAAAAAAAAAGCTTCAACAAGGAATTACAAATACCCTTGAAACAAATGGGAAAAAAAAATCAGACTCAGCAAAACAAAAGAAGTATAGAAAACACGAGGTATTTCTTTCCCATGATTTTATCTTTTTAGCATGTCTAGAAAAGAAAATCAAATAAAGTCAGTTTCCTATTACAAATCTCAAAACTAAGTAGGTAAGAAACTCAATACCTCTACTTAGGCAAATAATAAAGCTTTTAAAATATTTTTGGATAAACAGCTGGTGGAGTAAATTGAAACTTATCAAAGCAAGAAATAGGATTAGCACTTTCAACCCAAAACATTTGTTTTCAGCTTTTGAAAAATAAGATACACAAGTAATAAGTGCATATGTACCACTTTTAAAACAGCAGTTCTTAAAGTTTGGTCAGAGTAGGCAGCATAAACATCATATGGGCACTGTTAGAAATGCAAATACTCAAGCCCCAACCCAGACCTACTGCATCAGAAACTCTAGGGATAAGCTTCAACAACTGGTATCACAACAAATTCTCCAGGTAATTTTGACGCACACTAAAGTAAGAACTGCTGTCTTAAAATATACTCTAATAAGCAGTGGCAATGGCAGCAGCATAATAATACAAACACTTCTGTGCACATTTCATGCGCCTGGCACCATTCTCAGTGCTCTCCATATTATTGTATCATTCAATCATCAATATAATCCATTATTGTAGGTATTAACTATTCTCATTTTACAGATGAGAAAACTGAGGCACAAAGAATGTCTTAGTTCTGGCTACAATAACAAAATACCATAGACTGGTTGGCTTAAGCAACAGAAATTTATTTTCTCACTGTTCTGGAGACTGGAAGTTCAAGATCAAGATGCCACCATGGTCAGTTTCTGGTGAGGGATGTCTGCTTGGATTGCAGATGACCTCCTCACTGTGTCTTCACATGATGAAGAGAGAGAGAGAGCAAGCTCTCTGGTGTCTCCTCTTACAAGGGCACTAATCCCATGAAGGCCTCACCCTTATAACCTGAACAAAACCTAATTGCCTTCTAAAGGCCCCATATCCATTGAGGGTTAGGGCTTCAACACATCAAGTTTGGGGGACACAATTCAGTCTGTAGCACAGAGATTAGGAAACTTGCCCAAGACACACAATTGTTAAGTATTGGAGCCAAGATCAAAACCTAAAAAGTTGTATATTGCCTTTCAAAAGCATATAAATTTAAAACAACAACAACAACAACTTTCACAATCCCACACCCCTTCTGAGAACTAACTTTTCTAAATTTAGTGTATACTCTCCAAACCATTCCCACACAAGTACCTACATGCAGAGTTTGGTTGTTGCTATATTATTTGTTTGTATGTTTTTATTGTAAATGTCCTATTGTGATTTTAAATCTGTATCACTTCTCTTAATTACTGCACTATTGTACTGAAGTACCAAAATTTAATTAAACGTTCTCCTATTGGTCGATATCCAGGTAATTTCCACTTTTTAATTTTTTGCTAATACCAATAATACTGTAATTTTTTATATTTAATTCATATAACAAATATTTGTCAAAGTCTCTACATAGTTTTCTAGGTACTAGGGTTACATGATAAACAATAAATATAAGCTATGCTCTCAGGAAGTTTACTAATCGGGGAGAGAAAAAAGTAAATAAGATAATTTCAGATAATGATAAGTATTAAGTAAATAAAATAGAATTAAAGAGTGGTAGAGTGGCATCAGCATCATGGAGGGTGGAATGATTGAAAATTCATGCATAAGAATAGACCTCTCTGAGGAAGTGCTATTGTACCTACAATAAGGAAAAGGACTCAGCCATGTGAAGATCAGGAAGAGGAAGGAGAAAATTCAAAGGGCTGGAGGCAGGAAAAAGCTTGGGAAAAAGCTGTAAGTACAAAAAGAAGGCAGTATTATGATGGCAAAAGATGATGTTGGAGAAGTGGAAGAAACCAGATCACTCAATGATTTGTAGATCATGCAGAAAAAGATTTGGATTACATTCTATGTGCAATGAAATGCCAGAGGAATATTTTATTGTGATCATAAGCAGTAGAATGAAACCATCTAATTTAAATTTTTTTTAAATTGCATTATTTTGTGAGAATGGATTTCAAAGGGGTAAGAACTGAGTAATATTATAAAGCAGTGAAAGTGAACAAAATAAGAGCTACAAATACCAGAAACACTAAGTCTTGGTAATAAATACCGAATGAAAAAAGCAAGTCCCAGAGCATTATAAACACAATAACCTTTTTAGTTAAATTTTTTAAATAAGCAAAGTAAACAATGTAGTCTTTAGGCATACATATACCTCATTTAAAAAGCAGTTTATAAGTTTAGTTTTCAGAACAAAGTGAATGTATTTAATGCCACAAAACTGTACACTTAAAAATGATTACAATGGTAAATTTTATGTTATGTATGTTTTTACCACAAGGATTTAAAAAAGCTAATTTTTTACAGTTAGAAGGAAGAAGACTATGGAATAGGGGAGGAGCACATAAATGATATAAGTTACTGTCATTGTTCTAGCTCTTGGATTGGGTGGTAGATTCATGAGTGTTTATTATTAAATTGAAAAGCATAAGTATCCATATACAGGTGGAACCACTGTTAAGTTTAAAAACTTGCTATATGCTGTCTTTGCATAGCTATGCAAATTTATTTGTAAGATAAACATAAAGTATAATTCCTGAGATAAAAATGTATGTATATTATTTATTATGACATATTTCAGGCAAAACAATTTCAAGGTCCAGGTGATTATAATGAACATCCTGGATTGAGGTCCATAAGTCTAAAGGGAAAAAAATCCAGTGACAGACTGCCATGCTGGTCTATACTTCAATCTTCTACGAATTTGATAAGCATGAATCTGCTTCCTAGAGCCCAATAAATACTGATCCTGAAAAGCTGACGACATTGAACTGAGGTAATTCACCAGAATATCATCACTCTGTTGAGGCACTTTGGTGGCCAAAGTTTTTCTCTCACTGTAAGGTTCTAACAGTATTCAACAAGAATGAGTCCAATTTTGGACACTTTATGTTTAAAATATGTATGGACCATCCTGGTAAAGACATCACTGGGCATTGTAATTTACCACACAAATAATTGGCAAAAAAAATGGATAAATAGAAGTGCATATTTAGGATTCACTGCAGCAGTCAAGAGCACCTCGATTATTGTACAGGATGTACACTACACAACCTTGGGGGTACCAATCTCATGAACTGTAGTCAGTGGTAATGCCTGAGAAGAACACTTACAGGTTCAGAGTGAGAGGAACATGAATATTTAAGGGGGAAACAGGATAAAAACCAAGAAGATGAGGTATAACAAGGCCATACAAAAAAGCCACTTTTACCCAGTTTTAAGAAGAAAATGATCCATCATGTCAAATCATAAATAGTTTACTGGTTATAGAAATTAGTTTATCATTACCTTAACATGCTTCTATGTCAAGCTGCACGTTCTAAGGTCCAAACAACCACTGAAGTTAAAACATCAAAAATCTCTGACTCATAAAAAGAACCAAAGAGGGTTCCATCTTGGTCAGGAAAGTAAATACAAAATTGTATTAAGCAATGACCTATAAAAGTTGAATGTTTAAATAATTATCTCTTATTTGTTTTAGTTTAAGCACTGAAACTAAGAATACATACTATTCTTTAAATACAATAATAAAACTAAGACTATATGTTGCTTTTTTAATATAGTAATTAAAAATACAAAAGTTTTAGCTCTTAATCAGGTGGTTTATTTCACATATCAATCAGCCATCCTGATATTTATATCTATATATAGCAAGAGATATAGACATATTTATGTCTACAGACAAATCTATGTGTATATATGTATATATAAGGGTATATCTATATCTACATACAGAGAGAGATACATACATATGATACATATATGTCTATAGTCAAATCTAAATGATCACCATATTCTTTACATGTGAGCATATGTAGCATAGTAGCTAGAAGAAAACCATCAGCCTCCACTTCGAAACCTGACCTTGCATTTACAAATCAATTAAGTAAAAACAAATCCATAACTTCCACAAAAACATATTTTCTATTAAAACATTTCCTTTGAAATATAATGCTATAACTGATAAAAGGCTGCCTTTTTGTGTAACAAAGCCATATAAGAAAACTATCACTGGAAAGAGGTGTTCCTGAAAAACTGAATGAAAGACGGCAAGGGGGGATATTTCTTTCCTACTGTTTTATTCATTCATTTAATAAATATTTATTGAGTGCCTATGATGTGCCAAGGACTGTTCTAAATATTTGTAGATACACTAATGAACAAGACGGACAAATTCCCTACCCTCATGGAAATCATACTCTATAGAAAACAAATAGATAAATGAAGAAATATAAATATAAAGTCAGTGATAAATGGTATGAAAAAAACTAAAGCAAAGTAAAGAGATAAAAATGGTGGAGGCTGCTACTTAAGACAGAATAATCATAGATGACTTCTCCAGAGAGTTGATCTGTGAGTGGATGTCTGAATGAAATGAAGACGCAGGTCTTGTGATGGAGCAATGCCAGCAAAGGGAAGTGCAAAGGATCTAAGAGAGGAATGCAGTTTTCATGTTTGAGAAACAGCAAGTCTCTGTGTTATGTGAGTAGGGCAGAGTGAGTGACAGAGAATTGTGAGAAATGAGGTTAGAGCAACAGCCTTGTATTGTTTTAAAAAAATAAAAAATAATACAAATTAATTTGTGAGCATTTTTTGAAAACAAATGCCACCAGGAGAATATTCACAAGACATATTTCAGATTAACATTTACAAGCAAAGTCAAAATCATTAAGAGACATTAGTAATGATTGTGTAATAGTTCTCTCCAGAGACACTATAGTTTGTCAACAGTGGCTACTGATTCTTGACTGAGATGTTTCTAGTGTTTTTGTTTCAAGTCTTTCAAGTCACATTTATAATCATCAAAGCTGTGATTATGTCTTGTATTGCTAGTTTACAGCTACTCCGTTTTCATTTACATGATCATCAATTACGAAAAGATTCTAAAAAGTTGATTTAAAATGTTTTCCTTCCTCCAGTCTTTTAGTGAAATGTTAAAAGAAAGAAATGTTCATTTATTTAAAGGAGCTTCTTATGTTATATGAAAATTTTCCAAATTTGTCTTTCTTTGAGTTTACAATTCAAGTATTTTGGTTTTTAAATAAATATACTCATATTTTTTTATTTATTTATTTTTTCCTTTTTGTCTCTTTTCGTGACCGGCAACGGATCGCAACCCTCAGTGTCGCGCCCTTATATTTTTTAATTTATTTATTTTTTCCTTTTTGTCTCTTTTCGTGACCGGCAACAGATCGCAACCCTCAGTGTCGCGCCCGTACCGGACCGGGACCGGCAACGGGATCGCAACCCCCGGTGTCGCCCCCGCACCTCGCTCAGCCAGCGAGCGGGAACCGGTCTGTATGTGAGACCCGAACCCTCGGCAGGAGCGCCGCCGCGCTTCCTAAGCGGCGCACCATAGCAGTGCGCCACCGGGCCGGCCCCTACTTATATTTTTTTAAAAAAGGATAAAGCTTCTAAGTTTTATACAGAGGAATTTTAATCATCAGGGGAAATAACATTACTTCATTATCTACATACTAACAAATACAAGAAACAGCAAGTTTTTTTGGTAAAAACATCTTTATAATGAAAAACCCATCTCATTAAATCTTAAGAATTTCAACATGAGAGACACTGACCTCTGGAGACAGCACAGAATAAGCCTGTGGTGGTTTTTCCAGTGAGACTGGTAGACAAAACTGGCCAGTCTTCAACCGTCCATTCTGAAGCATTGGTATCCACTTTTAAATGAAAAGGAAACAATTTTAATTTAAATATGTTCATTATAAAAACAATTACTTGGAAAGCCTGTTTTAAGAACTTGGTACATACAAGCCAAATTTGTATCACATCACTAAACATTAAAGGATTTAATTATATTAGCAACAATAATAGGCCTTCATAATTCCTCTAAAGAGAAGTTTCCCAGGTGATATTTTATTTTTAAAAATCCCCCAAATATTATTATTACTAACCATGCAATATTTAAATCTATAGAGGATCCTTATTATCCAAGGGAAAGGTCCTAGAAAAAGGCCACAAAGTGAATCTATTTTTAAATAGAGATAACAGTTTCAATGTATACAATAAAAGAAAGATTTGACTAGATATGAATGCTGAAAACAAAACTAAAATGTATGAATATGAATTTATTTTCTTACAGCTGACAAAATTCATGTCACAAACTACGAGTATTAAAAATAATTAATCAAATGTTTATTTTTCTCTTCTGGGTGTAAGCATGATTTTTCTGACAAAATTGTGTGATAGCACATCATGATGTCTTTCATCAGAGGCTTACCTTTACAATTCAATCACAGTGATTTCTGAAAAATACTCAAGGGTTTTAATTTCTTTTCCAATGGTCTCTTTTACTCATTTTACATTCATATCACTCTGTTCTGAAGAACCTTTCAATCTATTATATTCATACTGTGCTGTTGTGTAAACAACCAGTAATCAGGACCAACACCTAAGTGTTTACATGTTAATTAATTAATCAATTATACTACTTAAATACATTAATGGCCATTTTTCTGTTATCACAATTCTTCCTAACCAATACATACATAACACAATACATTTGTGGGGAATCAAATAGGATATATTTAAATAATAAAAAATACATAATTATTTTTAAGATCGAAGAGCTGAATATTTAACAAAAGAACTTACTGTATATCCAACTGGGGTTTCAAGAGGAGTATTTTGTTTTTGTTGACAACTAACATGATAAAAAGTAAAAAGCAAGTGATGATGGTCAGTTAAGGTAGCAGGGAGTTTAACCTTGATTTCTTCATGAAAATCAGGAGACCTTCATACAAAAAAAAAATCAATAGTGTCAGTAATTTGTTCAAAATAAAGAATTATTGCATTTGTATACCTGAGTAATTTTAAAATTAATTTTAGGATTCATGTTTAATTTTCCCTCTAGTCCAAAGTACTTTTCTTTCCGATCTCTAAATAACTAAATCCTACTTCCAGATGAGGAAGCTGCCACTGTTTCTGAAATTTCTCATCCCATTTTTATTAATGGGCTGAGTAATCCTACTCTCTGAAAATTCATTAATAATCACCACTTTGAAATACAGATCTTCATTAGATTGGAAACTATAAAAGAGGAGACTAGGTTAGGGCCTTCTATATCTAGAGCCAATTCTGACACACATTACATAGAAAAAATATGACTTTTATAAGTGCGTATTTTAAAACCATACTATAGAAAAACATTTTTCTTTTATAGGAGTAAGTTTCATATTAAAGACTAATTTGTATTATCCTTTTGCGAAAAGGGGGGAAAAAGTATCTTTACACAACTTAATATCAAGTTGGACTCTCTTTGGAATGTCTTACATGAATTATTCCATTGTTAAAGAAATAAAAAACATTACCAAAACATGGACTAGTATTGACTGACTGCTAAAAAAAGAAAAAATGAGAAAATCAGGGAACATCCACAAATTGCAATTGTCCCACAGATTAGAAGACCTCCCGAACACTATAAGAATCCAGCAAATATGTTTGAACAAACCAATAGTATTTTCATCTCAATATTTATTGAGTGGTCCCAGGGGTATCTATAGAAAAGCATGACTGCTACTCATGATATAGACTTAAAAGGGACAGAACCTTAGCATCGCAACCTTCCATATTCAGTTAGTATCTCTCAGAATTATATTCAACGAAAATGCAACCAAACCATATGGCTCCAACTATCTCTACAGTTAAGCCTACCCTACACCAATTAGGGTTTTTTTCTTAGATACTAATAGTTCACGTTCCCTTCCATCTCAAGTAAGCCTTAAAAACACTGCCAGGTGTAGATTTGATTATAGAATATTAAGAACTAAGCTTTTAATAATACCAACTAGAAAGATAACTAATGCTAGCCTTCTAAGAACTTGACAAATTTGGTGGGAAAAAAAGATGCTACGCACCTTATTACCAATCTCACCAATTATCACTGAATTACGAGAAAGATGAATTTACCAGTAATGTCAGACGGTATCAGTATCATCATTTTAATTCCACTAATGCTGATAGCAACAAAAATAAAGACCTAGCCACAAACTGAAATACTTTTAGACCTTCTTTATCAATATCTTTCCTGGCATTTAGTGTTTTAGTTCATTTCTGTCCTGAAATCACATTTTATGAAGGCTTTTGTGGAAAACTAAATATCTAAGAGAGTTAATCATTCAACAAGTAGGTTTAATTGCCCCTCTTTAGGCTAAACATTGTGTTACTTTCGTGGTGGTTTTAAAGACAAATATAGAAAAAATTTATATTCTTACTAAAAAATTTAGTAGAAATATAAATTAGACACACATATATCAATAGCTATGCTATAAAACAGGGGTAGGCAAATTATGGCCCACAGGCCATAATCCACTGCCACGTTTTGTACAGTCTGCAAACTAAGAATGATTTTTACATTTCTAAATGGTAAATAATCAAAACAATAATAATATTTCAAGATGTGAAAATTATATGAAATTCAAATTCCAATGTCCATAAATAAAGTCCTACTGGAACATGGCTACACCCATTTACTTGCAACTTTACTTATTGTCTATGGCTGCTTTTGCACTACAATGGCAGAGTTGAATTGTTGCAAAAGAGACCATATAGCCACAGGCCTAGAGTATATACTACCCGGTCCTTTGTAGAAAATGTTTGCCAACCCCTGGTATACAGCATATAGGGTTAAGTGCTACAAAAACAGAGTTGAACTTCAGGTTACCTCAAGTTTGAGATCAGGGAATTTTCATTTAGGAGGTGATATTTGATACAGGCCTTAAGGAATGAGCAGGTGTTCAATACATAAAAGGAGTCAGTATCATAATAGTCAAAAAAATCCAATAAAGGCCCAGAAACAGGTCAGCATAGGAAGCATTTAATGATGAGGCAGAAAGTCATCAAGATTTAAAAGCTGATTGGATATTACAGAGGAGTTCTGAAAGGCAAAGATGTCTTAAATTTTGAGCCAGTAACTAGAAAAATGGTAGCAGCATTAACAAAAAGAGAGTCAGACAGAAATAGGGTGAGGGAAAAGAGTCAGGGATAGATACATGGAAACTGAGAAGATAGCAGGGCACCCAAAAGAATATGTCTAATAGGCCACTGAAAATACATGTCTGTATCTCAGAAGGAAGGTTATGACTCAAAAAGAGTTGAGAACAAGCCACATTAAACATTAAAGTCGCACCATTTTCATTCAGTGTAACTCTGAGAGATACATTCAAGATTATGTAGGAAGAGAATATATAGAGGATAGAGGGTTCAGGGAAAAGCATTAGTGTTTTGTGTAGAATGCCTACACTTGTGGAAAAAAGGATAATTACTACAGAAAAAAAGAGTATTCAAAAAGATAGAAACTGAGGTAGGGACATAAAATAAAGGTGAGAAAGAAGAAAGTTTTAAGGAGGGCAAGGAAAATAAATACTATACAACAGCACAGGGGAAAGACTTTTGTGTTTTTTCTTTAAGTATGGAAAACATAAGCTTCTTTTTTGAGGATGAGAGATGGAGCCAATGAAGCATGATCCTAATGATACAAGAGAAGGGATAATTGAGTCGTGTTCTGGAAGAGGCTGGATAGCATTGTTTGAAAGGAGAAGTGAAAAAAATCATAGTGAGCAGGGAGTGGGCCATTACTACATTTGAAACAGAAGGAAAGGCAGATCAGTATGGAGATAACTTGAGGTGAAGAGTAGAGAAGTTGATGGACCTCAAGTTGGATGGTCTTAACCAAATAGGAATGCTGAGAGTAAAGCAAACAGCAAAGTAGGTGTTAGAGGAAAACTTCTCTAAGTACTGCTAAGTGAGAGAGAGGGCTTGTAAAAAAATGATAACAATAAGATTACAAAAGAGCAGTGGGGCAAAAAGAAGATAAAATGAATTGCTGTAGCCCCATCACATGATACAATAATATCAATTTGTAATAGCCCTAATTGGTACAATTTTGTGATTTTCTCCAATGGCATTCAATAATTCCCCCAAAAGAAGGCAGGAATTAAAGGTTATCCAAAGTTAACAATTTCCCAAGGAAGTAAAATGGAAAGTGATTAAATCAAAGGATTACTGGATATTGAGAATACCACCAATTTACCTGACTAAAGGATTTAAGCTTAATAAAAAGTTAACTAAAACTACAAAGTATCAGGGGAAAATAACAGGGAAAGACCAAAGGACCAGAGGCCACAATGATAATCAATCACAATATAATACAAATGAAAGGATCAGAGAATTTGACAGAAAAGATGTTTTTGTGTACAAAGTCTATGGAGAATGACTTTGAGATATCTATGGAGAATGACTCTGTGTCTACAGATTGAAAATTATAACTCTGATGTTAGCCCTGAATTTCGCACATTCAGTGCAGCAAAGCATTTGGTAAACATACTAACGTGAGTGCTAACAATGCCACTGAGAAGTGAGTAACTTTGAAAGAAATATTTGAATTCAGTACCTGTTATGATATACTACGGCTGTATAGGCTTCCTTTGAAAATTCTGAACAGCTAGATTTACCAAAGATTACCTGTAACAAATAACAGCATGTTGAAACTTTGTTGTAATAAATGCTGGATGTTTCATATCTATGTAAGAATTTGTCTGATTTAATAACTAGTTGAGATAAATGGGCAAAATCAGCCCATTGAAGACAATGTGCCTACTGACGTTCATTTAAAAGTTCAAGTGCTTAACTACAAATTTCTTTTCAACGACAGACCCATCTGACATTCAAACATTCAAAAAGTTTCTATCAATTACATTTATATCTATCGGGCAATAAGGTACATTTCTTTTCTTTTTTTTAAAGAAGGTGAAGAACTCATATTTGAACTGGATGTAGCATATTGTTTGGAATTTATATAAGAATTATGATTCTAGAATGGTAGCATAAATCTACTATACAAACTGGTGGTATCTCCATTAAAACAGCAATCATTCTGCAAGTCAAATATAAATTATGTACGGATGATATAAAAAATTCTACTTTAGGTCAAGCTATGTATCCTTTACTTCTAGTATTCCCTGCAAACTATTGTAAAATGGAAGAGGAGCTCCATTCTTATATTCTTACACATCTGTTTTTGTTTTTTTTTTTTTTTTTAAAAAAAACCCCACCACATTAAAAAAAATACAATACTACTTTTGGAGAAAGTTTAGAGGTAAAATAACTCAGCCTTGTATTCTGCCTCTTGAATTCTAACAGTAATACTGTGATTAATTAGGGCAGCTGATTAGATAAATGGCTTAATGATGTTAAACTCATACTTGTAATTCCTGTGTGGAACAATTATAGACTTGCAATGTTATTTAGCCATAGATTAAATTCTTAAGTCTGGCTAGCCACCTCGAAAAATGCATGAAAAGTATATGGACATGTCACTGAACTTCCATCAGAACAACTGGTAAAACAACTCAAAGTTTATCCCTTATATAAAGGGATTAATTGGCAACATCCTTAAATAAAAGGACATAGTAGCAGGTTTTGTTTCTTTTTTTTTTGCAGCATTTCAAGCAGGTTCTTTTATTTTAAAGTCATGTAAAAGTGTAATCATTATGACTCTTCCAGATAAGTTGTTTTTCATCAATTTGCTAATACCTTAGTATGTGTTTATAAAATGTTGCTCCAGTGCCAGAATTATGAAGTTTACAATTTTATCATACCAGCATTAAAGGATTAAAAAATTATCTTAGGACCATTTAAATAGTTATTTTTTTATAAAAAGCAAACATATTATGTCCATGTTTATATACTCTTTCAAAGCAGCCAGTCACATAAACACAAAAGCATAGTATTTTCACATGACTAATAATACACAAATGAAAGGAATGAACTACCTTTTTTTCGCTCTGAGAAGCTATCACTTTTCACAAAATAACTTATTTTCATAACATGAATGATGTAAAGTGGAAAGTGTTCCTTCTCTGACCATTTGACGTGTTTTTTTGTTTGTTTGTTTTGTTTCCTTTTTGTCTTTTTTACTGACCGGTAATGGGATCGCAACCCTCGGTGTCGCGCCCGTACCGGGGACCGGCAACGGGATCGCAACCCTCGGTGTTGCACCCACACCGCACTCAGCCAGTGAGCGGGAACCGGTCTCCACATGGGATCCAAACCCTCGGCAGGAGTGCTGCCACACTCCCAAGCGGCGCACTCTCCAGTGTGCCACCGGGCCAGCCCTGACGTGTGTTTTTAATCATTCAGCAACATGGATTGAACACCAATTATGTGTCAAGCACCGTCTTAGGCATCAAGATATAGATATGAGTAAGACATGATCCTGCCCTCATGGAGCTCACAGTCTAATAGGTGAGACAAAGAAATAAACATACAATCCTAAAGTGATAAGGCCCATGAAAGAAGTGAGAAGATGCTATGGTAGCACCAAAGAGGGACTGATCTAACTACCAGTGCAGTTGGGGCTCTGTAGAGGAGGCTATATACATGCTAAGACAAGGAAGAGTTTGTTAGGCAAACAATAAAAATAGATTATTTTACATATACTACATTTATCATAAGCTTGAATTCATATGGCAATTCACATATAGACTAAGTATCTATTTTCACAATTTAAAATCTTTTCAGCAACTATGATAGTACATTCACTCCTTCAGCAGAAATGAAGAGCTGGTAAAGACATGAAATGCTAATTCCAAAACTGAAAAATAAATTCTACATTTATTCAACAAATATTTATTGAGCACGTATTACATGCAAGGATCTATAATAGCTGCCACAGGAGAATACAAAGATGAATAATTTGTGTTCGCTGCTGTCAAGGAGATGTATAAATACTAACAAAATTGAGGCAATAAGGAAGAAGAAAATATCTTTCTTACTAAGTGGAAAATAAGAACTTAATTAAAAGACAAACGTGGAAGGATAAAATAAGACCCTGTTAACAATGCACCCATTCTTAGCTCATTTTCATTCCACTAGTGTTCTCAGAGTTTGAATATTTACAGCAATAGCATACTCCTATTCCATGCTAATAACTTCAGTTGAGCCAAAAATCTATTGTCATGGAACTTGCATTTATCAATGTCTCACAAATTCTCAACGACAATTTGGGCAGTCAAGAATCTCTCCAGTCTGGCCTCAAACTACTATTTCAGACCTATCTTCCATTGCTCTGGTTCACTGGCAACTCACCACTGTTCATGGACCTTCCCCAACCTGAATTGCTTTCCTTCCCCCACTGTCCACACCCACTGTCATTAAGATTTTAACAACCTTTGATTTTAGCACAGAAGTACCTCTTCCATGTGATGCTTGCTTGTTACCTATGTAAGCCATTCTTTCCTACCTCTGAACATCTATTCCTTTGAATCCCTATATCAATCTTTTAATAATTGTCACATATCTTGGTTCTCAATATTGGCTGCAAAATGTAATCCTTTGGTGAAATTAAAAATACTTAGTTCCCATCCCCAGAGATTATGATTTAATTCAAATGAGATTCAGCCTAGGCACTGGTAGTTTTAAAAGCTCCCCAGGTGAATCTAATGTGGAGCCAAGATTGAGAACTAATGCTAGAGTTTCTCAACAAAGATAGGAAGAGCCATACGCATTAGAATCACCTGGAGAGCATTTTCTAACTATAACACTACCTCACTTACCACCCATCACGTTTTAAAAGCTCCCCAGGTGAATCTAATGTGGAGCCAAGATTGAGAACTAATGCTAGAGTTTCTCAACAAAGATAGGAAGAGCCATAGGCATTAGAATCACCTGGAGAGCATTTTCTAACTATAACACTACCTCACTTACCACCCATCACCTCCCATCTCCCTTCCCTGGCCTGTATTCTAACGGTGTTGAGAAGAATCAGAATCACAGATACCAGAAGTAGAGAAAAGGTATGTGTACTTTGATAAGAGTTCCCTAAATGATACTGATCTAACCCTCTTTTGAAAGCCACTATTTAAGACTTATATGCATTTGTCTTATAGATTTATATGCATTTGTCTCTGGATTACAAGGTCTCATTCATCTTTGTATCTCTGGGAGTGCCTAGCATATACCAAATCCTCAATAAATAAGTTAGACTTTAAGTAAATTCATTATTATCTTTACAGGAATTGATGCAATTAGAAATTTGGTTTAAAAGATCACATCAAGTTTCCAATTTGGAGCTTCCAACCGAGTGATAGAAAAAAATGTTGATCTGAACCACTTTTGAAGGATAGGAAAGGTAAAGAACATTTCTTACCGGCATGGCATTGCTTGTATCCTCCCCATACATAAACTGGACTTTCACTGTTATATTTCTGGCAGAACCTTGACGATTGGCAAAATTAAGACTCTGAGGGTATATGTAGAGAAGATTTCTGTGAAAGCAACAGTATAAATGATAGTGAATAAATATCTAAAACTACTACATATCACTCACTAAATGCCACAAGAGAAATGAACAAATAATAAATTATTAATATTTGCTAGCCACTGTGCTAAGTATATTCATATACAATGTTTTATATGATCCTTACAGCAATCATTCAAATGCACAGCCATCAAATATATCCCAATTTTGCAGGTGAATTTAGACCCACAAAAGTTAATTGATTTTCACACACGACCAAGTAAGTGACAAAGCTGAAATCAGAATACTGGTCAGTCAGACTTCAAAACTCTATCTTTCTCCTACAAGAGACTTCTGGGAAATAAATGAGTATGGACTGAAACATTATTAAAAAGTTAAAAAACAGTTCTAATATTATCTTCGTTCCTCCAAACAGCTATAAATAGAATGGCATTCATAAATGTGGCTTTTGTATAAATGTAATCAAGGATTTCAGACGTATAACATTCCACATTATTGTTCAAAAATACATTACAATATGGTGGGTATAACAGAGTTAGATAGTTACTATGGGACAATCATTTTCTTCTTTACATTTATTTGACTTTTTGTCCGGTTTACGATCTCCATGTTACACTAACTTTAATAGTCCATGCTGCTAACAAAGAAGAGAAATAATTCGAGAAAAGACACCCAAAAAGGGGCTAAAAAAAGAATAAGAGTTTTTTTTTACTTGAAGACTACTGCTTGGAGTTAATAAACAAGATTTTGGGTATAATAAAAAGCTGCCAATCAACGGCTGAGGCAATGAAAATAGGTATAAATTTTCTAGGGGGCAGTAGCACAATGTGTAAATTTTAAATAAACATACCCTTTGACCCAACAAACCGACTTCTAGCCTGAGGAGAGAACTGCACACATGTACAAATGGGTGTGTTCAAAATAATTCATCACAACATTTTTTCTAATACAGAATAATTACACATAATTATAAAGAAACAATGTTTATCAGCACTAGATTGGTTAATTATATTAAGATACATTAATAAGAAGGAATACTATGAAGTCCCCAAAATGACAATGTACAGCAGTAAAGAGATTCCTAGCATATTGGATGGGAAGCAGGTTCCAGAGTAGAATGTATAGAGACATTATCCTATTTATGGAAAATAGTTTGTGTTGGTGTGGGAGTCTGTGGGGGGGAGGGAGAGAGAGAGAAAATGAATAAAGTTATATTTCTGAAAAATAATAGTGATGGCTTTAATTTCTTATACTTTTCTATTTTGTTCGACTTCTTTTACAATGAAAATATGATTTTTACAGTTAAAAAAGCAATAAAATAATTTCCATGACAAAGGATGGAAATATGTTTGACAATAAGCATACACCCTGGAAGTACTAAAGAAATGAAGAAGAGTCGGTGGTACTCAAACAAACGTCAGGCATTGTGTTAGGCACTAGGGAAACAGAAGATTAAGAAGCTACTCCTTGGTCTTAAGGAACATACAGTCTAGTCGGACAGAAATATCCACAATGTAGCAGATACTGAGAATACAGAGATAAAAGACAAAGTTCTTGACTTCACAGAACTCATGGTCTAGAGAGGAAATCAGACAAGCAAATAATTATAATGTAAAATGATAAGTTCTGTGAACATAGAAAGAACTACAGCCCATAGGAGGATTTGGGATTAAAGAATCTGCCCACAAATTTCATGAGAAATTTGCAAACTAGATAGACATGCAAAACACAAAGAAAAGCAAAACACACCATCACTCCCCACCCCCTGCCCCTGCTCCCCACCTCCCAAATCTCTGTATTGGGATTACTACTGTCTTAGCTTTGTGGTCATGGACATGACTGAAAATGTTTCCATCTTTCAAATGTAGGAAAGTCTCACCTTTACCTCACCCCCACCACATCACTTTATTTCATTCACTACTCTTACACATTCTATAATTACAGTGATGTGCCACTTAATGACTCTGGGCAACGATGGATTGCATATACAGCAGTGGTCCCATAAGATTATAATACTGTATTTTCACTGTACCTTTTCTATGTGTTTAGATGTGTTTAGGTACACCAATACTGTTACAATTGCTTACAGTATTCACTACAGTAACATGCTGTACAGGTTTGTAGCCTAAAAGCCATAGTCTACGCCATGTAGGTTTGTATACAAATACTCTATGATGTTCACACAATGACAAAATCACCTAATTACACATTTTTTAGAACATATCCCCATTGTTAAGCGATGCATACCTGTATCTTGTTCATTTATATATTACTTCTTGTTTTTACATCTCCTATAGAGAGTCTAAACTCCATGAGGGCAAGGACCTTATCTGCTATACCCAATGCCTAAATCATATTTACTGAATGAATGAATGGTGTAGAATGCACACAGAAATATAGTAACATTTCTGAGAGTTTAGATTTCAGATTAAATAGGAACTGACTGAACATTATCTATAAACTATGTTTAAATTCCAATATAAGCAGTATATTTTAAATCAACTTGTCTCTGTAGGTGAAAGGCATGCAATTGAATCTAGATTCTTTTCCATTTCATTACTAACTTCAATAATAAATTCCCAAATAAACCTAGTAAGTCTTTACTTTGTATTTAAAATACTCCTTCAAATAAATTTTAAGTCAGCAAGGAGAAGGCAGATTAATGAAAAATGTTGAAGTAGTTGACTAAGCTATTTAGGGAAAAAAAAGATGAATTCATATTTCACCCCCACATCAAAATAAATTCCAGATTAATCAAAGGCTTAGATAATAAAAATAAAACCATAAAAATACTAGAAGAGATTTAAAGAGACCAGATTTTATAGGTGAGAAAGGCATTTCTTATCACAAGCCAAAAAAAAATCATAAAGCCAAATTTTAAAGCTTTTACATAGCAAGTGATACCACAAATGTAGGTGGAAGAAAAATGGCAAATTGGAAAAACACTTTTTTATTTATATGACAAAGAATTAGTATTCATAATATGAAAATAATTTCTAAAACTAGTCAGAAAGAGACAAACTTTTAAAAAAGGAGATGGGACAGGAGGAATTACATACATTCCCAGGTAATTCACAAAGACAGCAACACAGATGGCCAAGAAAACAAATTACAGTCACGTGTAGCTTAACAATGGGGATAGTTCTGAGACATGTGTTGTCAGGAGATTTCATTATTGTGCAAAAGTATGTTATGAAAGGGAACAGGCATGAATTTTCCTATTATCTACAGTGGCCAACAGGTGCATAAGCATGGGCCCTCTATGTTAATAAGTCTCTCTGTGCCTCACTTTCCTCATCTGTTATACAGGGATTAAAATAATACCACCCCCACAAAGTTATAAAAATTAAATTATAGGTAGAGATTGTGCTGGGTACTCTGCAAGCACTCAGTAAGTGTTAGCTAACTGTTATTAAGTATTATTTTGCTATGGGGATGAGTGGGAGTCATTTAAAAATGCAAGAATTCTAAAGTTTCAACCCTTCCACCTCGGGTCAGACCTAATGTGTCAAATGCTTGGCTTACCATCTAAAAGGTCTGACCTACCTTTAGAAGGGTCACCCCATTGATAAGTGAGGCACTCCTCCTCAACATATTTTGTAGTAGGTTTGTTTACACCAGTATTACCACAAACATGTGAGTAATGTGTTGCGCTTTGACATTACAATGTCTATGATGTCACACTAGGCAACAGAAAATTTTCACCTCCATTATAATCTTATAGGACTACCATAGTATATGCAGTTCAACCATTGGTGACTGTAAGGTTATGCAGCACATGACTATAGATATATACTTGCCTACTAGATTTATCAATATTTTCTGTCTTTCATTCAAAGCATTGGTAAATGTATATGGGACTCTTGTACATATACTTCTGGCAGGGCTGTGAATTAGTACAACCCTTTTGAAGAACAATCTGACAAAAGGAATAATAATTTAAAGTCGACATCTATGAACTTATATGAAAATATTTACACACATATATGAGGATATATTTTAATGCATATTGTTTATAATTAGAAAACCGAAAATGCCTTAAATGATCGTTAATAGGGAGCTGATTAAATTAAGTTTCACCCATATAATAGAAGATTGCACAGTCATTAAAAAGGATATGATGGGGCCGGCCCGGTGGCGCACTGGATAGTGCGCCGCTTGGGAAGCGCGGCGGCGCTCCCGCCCGAGGGTTCGGATCCCACATACAGACCGGTTCCC
>NW_007727671.1:59666-114754 GCF_000696425.1 Galeopterus variegatus
GGGTTGCGATCCGTTGCCGGACACGGAAAAAGACAAAAAAAAAAAAAAAAGGATATGATGAATTTTCAGACACACTTATAGGGAAATGAATTTTAAAATATTAAGGTCTTGAACGACTTATATTTATAGAACATGAGCTACATATAACACTATCTCATTTGTGTTCAAAAAATTATTTTAGCTAGTCATTCAAGGGATCTGGTATAACAGACCCCGAAATGTCAGTAGTGAAGGGTCAAGCTTTTTGTTTTTTACGGGTTTTTGAAATACAAGTTTTCAAAAGTACTTTTACTATTAAAACAACTTAACACTTACTAATAATGAACATGAAAAAAATTAAGATAAATAAAATGATTCTTCAAAGCTCACTCAACTTCAGGATCTTTGCTGTCCAATAAGATAGTCTAGTGTGATACCACTAAGCACCTGAAGTGTGACTGCTTCTAATTCAGATATGCTGTAAGTACAAAATACACAACAGGTTTTGTTTTGTTTTTATTTTAATATTTACTTGTACACATTTGTGGGGTACCTTGTGTTGTTTCAATATATGCATATATGGCACAATGATTCACTTAGGGCAGACAGCACAGTTTTGTACCCATTACTCATATTTTGAAAACTTAGTATAAAAAATATAAAATATAGAATTAATACTTTTATATTGATCAAATGTTGAAATGATAACTTTCAGCATATTATATTAAATAAAATATACTGTTAAAATTAATTTTACCTGTTTCTTTTTAGCTTTTTTAATGGGGCTATTAAAATTTTTCAATTGCGTATGTAGCTTGCATATTTCCACTGGACAGTGCAGTTCTGGACAAAGAGAGGAAGGGGGAGCTGATATATTTCCTGGCATTATTTTTTATTTTAATATAGACATTTCTGTTTATAAATGTGTTTTTCTCAGTTACTCAGAATCTTTCTACCAAACATATTAATTCAAAAACAAATTATCACAGTTAAAAAGGAAGAAATTAAAGAGATACTAAGTACAAAAGAGCCAAAATACCTTGTGTTTTATTTGGAAGTCTTATCTCTGCAAAATTGCACAACCTGGGGGAGGATAAAGGACTTCGCTTAGCTTGGAATTTATACAGTTTAGGCTCCGAAATGTCCTAAGATATTATGTAGCTAAGAAGTTTTTTTGTATATTGGTTCTTAAAAACTAGGAATCCTTAAATTAGGGCCTAAGTTTGCTTAAGAGTTTATCTTATTTGGCATAAAGTTTTTTAATTTTTATGTTTCTGGTTATATTTGATCAGGGTTCTATTTAAATAGGCACAAGTTCAAGCAAAGATTCAAAAGTTCAGGCAAAGATTAGATTCTGCCTTTAACAATGTGTACTCAGACAGAAGGCATGAAAGGGTAGACATAAAATCATTTATAAAATTACTCCTTTCATTACATTTGCCCATGCTGAAACACTTCTGCAGCTTATAATTAGGCAAATTACTTTATATTCAATAATGTAATTCAAACTACTATAAGAAAAAATTATTCAGATATTTCTACTCAGAGACAATATACAATAAACTAATATGTAACCATTGCCTCCAATTTGTCAGCGTTACATAAGAAATTGCTTAAATTGTGCAAAAAGTGTTAGTATTCTAATATATCAAACATGAAAGGAAATTCTTAAACACAGCCTTTCTTTGGTATTAGTGTGCAGTAACTTCCATGCATTAGAAGGGGATTCTCTTCAAATTCCCTTCTCTAATAAAAAGAACCTGATATATCAAAAAGGGGTGTGCATCTACTCTATACAAGTTTTACACTTGGGAAACTCCAATACATTATGACTTTGTCATTCTCTGATTCGTTTAATAAACATTTGTTCTTTAAACAATGTGTAAGGCATTGCACTAAAGTGCTGTAAGGAATATAAATTAAAAACAGATACACGTCTTGCCAATAATAGCATATAATGTAATAGGGGAGAGAAGTTGCCCATCTAAATTCTCCCTCAACTAGCAGGTAAATGAAATATCAGGGTCAATAACTAAGCTGATAGCTTAGTTGATAAGAGAAGTTTCGAAATATACCCTACATGACCAATGATCACAATTGTAACTTTTCCCTTTAAAGAAGGAGAAAATTTGACTTTCTTTTCTAGTTTAATACACACTTCGATAATTTCAGAACATGTACCAATGCAAAGGTTAAGAAGAAAATGAGTTAGAAAATTTTTTTGTTTTTCTTTTACATTAGTGGAAATACCTGTGTATTTTTATTTACTTGTGTTCTTTATTTCTGCCACAAAGAAATATTTATATGGTTCTGTATTGGACACTTAAGAAAAAGTATACAGAGACTAATCAGAAGACACAGTTTCTTACCAAGATCCAAGAGACCAAAACTCAGAAAACCTAGATTCTAGCAAAATTTCCCAATTCACATGATCTTAATATGGGATTAGATCATTTTCACCAATAAAATACTATACTATGGATGTAAATGCACTGATTGTTTCTAACTACCAAAAAATAACTCATTATAGTACCCTGTAGTGCTTACTATATACCAGGTAATGTTCTAAGTGCTTTGAAAATATTAACTTTTAATATTTATGCAACCCTTTAACGTAAATATTATATTCACTGGACAAATGAGAAGACAGAGGTAAGAGAAGCTAAGTAATTTGACCAAGGGTTACAGAGCTGAAGCTTAGCAGAGACAGTATTCCAATTCAGGCAGTCTCTTTCCAGAATCATGCTGTTCACTAGTTTGACTTTAGAAGACCACATATATATTAATCCTTCATGAGCACATGGAAAAGAGCTGAAAACATAGAGGTATAGAACATAATGGAGAAAGGGGGTGAAATGTCTTTAATGATACTTATTATGTTTGGGATTTTGTGATAATGTACTAGAATAATTAAGACATATAATGTAAAGCAAAAAGACATACTAGGGGTCTTCAAAAGTTCATGGAAAGATTCTAATTATCTTTTTTTTTTTTTTTTCCCTTTTTGTCTTTTTTTGTCTCCGGCAACGGATCGCAACCCTCAGTGTTGCGCCTGTACCGGACCGGGACCAGCAACAGGATCGCAACCCTCGGTGCTGCGCCCGCACCTCGCTCAGCCAGTGAGCGGGAACCGGTCTGTATGTGGGATCCGAACCCTCGGCGGGAGCACCGCCGCACTCCCAAGCGGCGCACTGTAGCAGTGCACCACCAGGCCGGCCCCTAATTATCTTTTAATTACCTTTTTCCACAAACTTTTTGAAGTATCCTCGTACTAACAAATAATTATAGTGACAAATAATAAGGAACATATAACTGTTAGCTTACGCAGAGTAACATAGGAATACAGCATTGACCATTAACCACGTGAAGGAATAGACAAAGACTTCACAGAGAAGGCATTTTGGGGGATGGGTCACTGTTTCTAAAAGAACTAAAACACAATTTGGGAAATGCATACTTAATTCATTTTTCCTTAACTTTAATAATGAATTTACCCACAAAAGAGTCTGTTTTTGACTTATAAATCTCTTTTAAAGTCATGAAAAATCAAAATGAGATTTTAAAAATAGGTACAGCCCATAACACTGAAAGTGCAGTTTATAATATAGCAAAGTTAAATACAGTAACAATTTCAAATCACCTATTTAGTTGCTCATTTCTTTGAATTTGTTAGCATTGATCTAACTAAATGTAGGAGGTTACATTTGTGCAAGTTAACAGAGATTAATGATTAACTATATTCACCTGCCTTACCAAGTTTATGTGGCAAATAGTAGTATATATAGAGTTAAGAATTCTAGGTCTGTTTGCAGAACAAAAGCAGTTCAAAATCACTTGGAACTGAATAATTAGGATAAAAATGTACACAATTAAGCTCTTTCTTTTTATTGCTCCTCTAGTTATTTCCTCCAGAACTGACCAAAACAATTCATCATTTGATTCTATACCTCCAGAGCCAAAATCAAGATTTGCTATGTTAGATGATGTAAAAATTTTAGCCAATGGTCTCCTTCAGCTGGGACATGGTCTTAAAGACTTTGTCCATAAGACTAAAGGCCAAATTAATGACATATTTCAAAAACTCAGTATATTTGATCAGTCTTTTTATGATCTATCACGGCAAGCCAATGAAATCAAAGAAGAAGAAAAGGAACTGAGAAGAACTACATCCAAACTACAAGTCAAAAATGAAGAGGTGAAGAATATGTCACTTGAACTCAACTCAAAACTTGAAAGTCTCCTAGAAGAAAAAATTCTGCTTCAAGAAAAAGTGAGATATTTGGAGGAGCAATTAACTAATTTAATTCAAAATCAACCTGAAATTCAGCAACACCCAGAAGTAACTTCACTTAAAGTAAGTAGAAACCAGAGGGTTCATGACTATGTTTTCTATGTTGATCTTTAGGGGAAAAAAAAAAAAATTATAAAACGATATTTGAAATACCTTGTTGCATTATTGAAATACTTTATTTTTCTCAAGAAACATAGCCTCCAGAAATTTCCCACTATAATTTCAAATTCGTTTTTGTTTCCCTAACATTATATACAAAAACAACTACACTTTACATTTCATATTAAAATTACAAATCAGCTAAGTAATAAAATTTAAAACACTAAATTTTTACATTATTGCAAATTATTGAAGGTAAGTAAAAAGCTAAAGAAATTTAAATTTAAAACAATTCTCCCATGTTTAAAATGGATAAAGGTAATATAGTAAATGGTAAAGATTTATTACTATTAAAATACTGTGGGATTTTTTTTTCTTTTAATTGAAGTTCAGAAAATAAAATTTTAGGGATGGTACACTTAAAGTAAAAAAGAACAAAAGTATTTGTTATTTAAAGAAGCATACAAGGGAAAATGATTGCCAATATTCATTTTTCTAAATCACTATTAGTTTTAAAAAATTAGAGTCAAAGTGTTATAGGAAATAACAAACTTAACAAAAAAGAAAGATGAAACTTTTAATCAACCTACGATTTATGTCCAGACTTTTGTAGAACAGCAAGATAATAGCATCAAAGACCTTCTACAGACGGTGGAAGAACAATATAAACAATTAAACCAACAGCATAGTCAAATAAAAGAAATCGAAAATCAGGTAAGTCAATACTTTAATGGCTCACAAAGGCACTATTATATGATGATATACATTCTGTCAAAAATAAAATGTATGAAGAAATCAAAACAAGGAATTTCTGGTTTGGAAGAAGCCTTAGATCATCTGATCCAATTCCTCATATTTATTTATTTATTTATTTTGTGGCCGGTAAGGGGATCGTAACCCTTGGCTTGGTGTCGCCGGTCCGTGGCTGAGCACACCGGCCACCCCTATATAGGATCCGAAGCCTCGGTGCTCCCAGCGCCGCACTCAGCCGAGTGAGCCACGGGGTCAACCCCAATTCCTCATATTTAAACTAAGAAACCAAAACTATAAAAAGTTAAGTGACTTTAAGATCCCAAAGTTACTTAGAAATGACTAACGCCCAGTAAGTGGACTTTACAACAGATCCTTATAAATTAGGTCCTAGGAAATGCCATTTATGCCAGCATCAAAAAACTAACACTAATAATGTAAGATATTATATATTCTGTTTTTCTCGTCACCAATAAAAAAACTATCAGTCGGCTGAGCCCGTGGCGCACTCGGCAGAGTGTGGCACTGGGAGCGCAGTAGCCTCCCACTGCGGTTCGGATCCTATATAGGGATGACCAGTGCGCTCACAGCGCTGGCTGGCTGAGTGCGCTGCGGCCAGTCTCAAAAAGGACACACACACACACACAAAAAAGCTATCAATCAATAAATTGCAAACCAACTGGCACTGGGAGCGCAGTAGCCTCCCACTGCGGTTCGGATCCTATATAGGGATGACCAGTGCGCTCACAGCGCTCGCTGGCTGAGTGCGCTGCGGCCGGTCTCAAAAAGGACACACACACACACACAAAAAAGCTATCAATCAATAAATTGCAAACCAACACATTTTAAATAAAAATAAAATGTTATTGGGGAACTAACAATGAAATATTGAATATATTGAAAATAAGCAAATAAACCTGCCAACATCTAAGATATGTTTATGGGTCAAAAATTATCAAGAAAGCAATCATGTTTAAATTCTGTGCTGTCTTTATGGCAGGTCTGAGAATCAATAAGGCCTACAACTAAGAATTATTAAATTTAAAATCTGCCTGTGTTACTGAGCAGTATTTTAAATATATCCTATTCATATAAATAAGAATACAAGGGATCGTCAAAAAGTTCATGGAAAGATTCATATTATCTTTTAATTCCACTTTCCCACTAATATTTAAAAGTAGCCTCATACATTAAAATATTCTAAGCAAAGCAATGTCTTTGCTTTTGGCCTTGCTCCGTTATTTAACCAATGCTGGTTTGAGATTGGGGTTTTTTTGGCCTTGTTCTCTCTTTTTTTTTTTTTAACTCATTAAATAATGTACCTGATTAAATATTTTGAGAACAGGTAATCGGTACAATCTGGATTGCATTGTTTATCCTTCTTAACATCAAAAGCAATAATATATTATGTTCTGAAAGATGAGATGAATAATAAACTGTACTTTTGATATGCTTACGCAAACTTCCCCTAATTGTATATTCAGCATCATTTTTTAAAAGTAGATTTACATTATTTTATCAGCTCAGAAGGACTGGTATTCAAGAACCTACAGAAAACTCTCTTCCTTCCAAGCCAAGAGCACCAAGAACTACTCCCTTTCTTCAGCTCAATGAAACAAAAAATGTAGAACAAGATGGTAAGATAATTTGTTGGGTTTTCTTCTTGAAATTCCCATTCTCAGGACCTGTTGTAGACTAAAAGAATAAAGAGACATATTCACCAAATATAATGTGCCAACCAAAATTGGATCCTGGGTTGTTTTTTTTTTAAACCCTATGAAAGACATTTTTAAGATAATCAGGGAAATATAAATATGGACTTAATATTAGATGATATAAAATGATTATTGATTTTCTTAGATGTGACAATGGTATTGCAGTTATGGAAGAGAATGACCTCATGTTTAAGAGATACATATTGAAATATTTCAAGGATTAAGGGTCATTATGTTTGCATGAGTGTGTATATAAAGCAAACATGGCAAAATGTTAATTGTTGAATGGAGACAGAAAGATTATGGTATTTTCTTCAACAATTCTTTCCACTTTCCAGTTTGCTTAAAAATTTTCATAAGCAAAACAAAGGTTACAGGGAACAAAGTCTCCATTCCCACCCAAACTTAATAAAATGATATACTCTCAAAATATTTATTTTTTACATAATTTGTAAAGAAAAGAGATTCTGTTACTTAGTTTTCTCCGTGTATGTTCACTCTTTCAATATATGTGAGTATCTGTTGACCATGTTATGTATAAGCACTATAC
Source organism: Galeopterus variegatus (assembly GCF_000696425.1). Classification (NCBI taxonomy): domain Eukaryota; kingdom Metazoa; phylum Chordata; class Mammalia; order Dermoptera; family Cynocephalidae; genus Galeopterus; species Galeopterus variegatus. The sequence goes on from NW_007727671.1 coordinate 67,051, forward strand.
TGTTTCATATGTATTTTAGCCACTTTATATTCTTCCTATGTATGGCAAAAAAAAAAAAAAGTGTTCAAAACACTTGTCACTTTTATTTAAAAGAAATCAGTTGGTAATAACTATTTTTATATTCTTTGCATAACATGCCATCTAGTAAAAATTTTTTAGCATAAACATTACAGGAAAAAGATATGTTCACCACAATTCCATGAAATATCAAGTAAAATCTCAAGTTCCAAAGATATCACTCCTATTTCTAAATCTTATGTAATAACATTTTGTTGATCCTAGGCATTCCTACTGATTGTACCACCATTTATAACAGAGGTGAACATACAAGTGGCATATATACCATTAGACCCAGCAACTCTCAAGTTTTTAATGTCTACTGTGATGTTAAATCAGGTAAAAAAAAAAAAACAAAAACCTGCCTAAGGAGAAAATGGACAAGCAGTTCAAGTTACTCACTACCTATTACCAAGACAAACTATGTTATCTTTGTTCTGCATATACGAGGGTACTTCAAAAGGTTCACAGAGAGATTTGTATTATCTTTTAATTCTATTTTTTCCACAAACCTTTTTGTTAAATTTTTTTTTTTTTTTTTTTTGGTGGCTGGCCAGTAAGGGGATCCAAACCCCTGACCTTGGTGTTATCAACACCACATTCTAACCATCTGAGCCAACCAGCCGGCCCTTGCATTAACTTTTTGAAGTGCCCTCACATATAAAATGAGTATTAATATAAATCTAGTACTTATATTTACCTTGTTTATTTATGCATTCATTCAATATTCTCCATTTCCTCTGTAAAATAATATGAAGTGACTATTGTCAGTAAGTTTACTAATATCCATTAGTTGCCCTTCACTTAACTTTTGGGGGCCATAATAAATAACAAAATGTATTACTATAATATTAATAAACTATCTTTCATAGCAACCAATTAAAACCAAACAAAAAAAATAGTATTTCTTACATCTGTCAACATCAATCTACTGAAAATACACAATTTATTTCCTTATATTCAGGTAGTCCATGGACAGTAATTCAACACCGAATAGATGGATCACAAAACTTCAATAAAACTTGGGAGAACTACAAATATGGTTTTGGGAGGCTTGATGGTAAGGTGATTTCATTCAATTATTCATTTACTTATTAATTTAAAAATATTTATTGAGAAACTATTATGGAGTGTGTACTGGGAATGTAGCAATAAAGGAGAAATAGTCCCAGCCTTAATAAAACTTATTAACAAATAATTACATATTTGTTAGTAATTACACTTATTACAACTGTCATTATTATTTAAATTATACCTATCAGAATTACATGTCTGTTCTTAATTATACTTATCACAATTTAATTAAATGGCTTATAATTATAATTATTAAAGACAATTTTGATTAAGTGCTATGTGCTTTGATGAGTGCTAAGTGCTATGAGTAAGCTACAAAGAAAACCATTCCTAGCACTAACTAGGAATTAATTAATTCTCTTATTAACATTTTGGGTGTTAATTAATTATCTTATTAACATTTTGGATATCAATTAACGGAGGGTGGAAGAGACAAGGAAATTGTCATATATGTGGTTCAAATTTCTAAACTTCAATTATTTAAATATTATAACTATACTATAGAATGTGTGGCTTAAAATGAATTAGTTAACTCAATACAAATTATTCTATTTTGTTCATAAATATAAAACAAGAAAAATAAAAATAACAGATTTTTAAAATCAAAAAAGCATATGACAAAAATCCATGAATGATGTACAAGTACTCAGTGATAATGTAGAAAACATCATTATATCAAATTTTTAAACACTCATTACTATTTGACCATTAAAATTTTCTTTTTCAGTCAAAAATGATTTATTCAAATGTGTTATAGTATAATTTTCACAAAAGTAAAATCATGACTCTCATAATATAAACATGTATAACAAATAGTCATTGAACGCACTTATTCATAATGGAACCAATAAAATGTTAAGACCAGTTCAAGAAGCGTTTGAGGAACTATTATACATCCATGTGAGCACGTGCACATGCGTGCACACACACACAGAAATGTTCAGATAAGATGGTTGGGGAAGATACAAAACTGGTACTATCTTATAGGCAGTAATATTTAGTGTTATCTGTTTCACTGGACAGGAGTTATTTCTATTTTTACTGAACAAAAAGTCTACAAATTAATGCCTGAGAACTTTAATTAATAGTGTACAGTAAGTCTTGGTAGGTATCTTCTCCTATCAGTGATTCTGAAGTTGTAGTTCCTGGATTAGCAGCATCTACTTCGCTTGGGAATTTGTTAGAAATGAACATTCTCAGATCCCATCCTAGATCTACAGAAATCAGAATGTTTGATCCAACAATCTGTGATTTAGTAAGTCCTTCATATAATTCTGAATGCACAGTGAAGCTTGAGAACCACTTTCCTGGATAATCCTTGGATGGCTATCACCCCAATATGATACTGAAGGGACACAGTACCCAACTTTTTGCCTTACTTTCAAATTTTGCCTATGTTTTTCATAACAAACAAAAATGTTAATACTTTGCACTCTTTATTTTTCCCAGAGTTTGAAAATGCCTTCTGATACCACTTCCACATTTAGGGCCATCTTTTGTCCCTGACTCCGTAGACACTTTTGTAGGATGAATCCCAACTATTTTTAAAAAAGAAAAATGCTAATGTTATAATATTTTTATAAAATAATCTTTGTGCATATAATTTTCATATAATTTATAAGGAAATTTAAGAGATGTGGGTTGAAAGTCAAATTATAATGGAGTCCACAAAGCTCATGTATTTGCCATGAGAGATCTCATCTTCTAATGTTGGTAAATGCATTATTTCTTCTGCACAATAAATGTTATTGTTAAATGAATAGTTAACATTGATTCTTTTGTTGCACATTCCTAATGAAATTATAGTTCTTTTAAGGTGTGCTGACAGGACTAATTTCTTTTTTTAATACACAAAAACACAAACCCAAGTATGTATATTTATTCGCACAAACCCACACCCACATTTTGTTTTGTTTTGTAGTTAAATCCCTAACTAGTGATATGTTTTGTGGCTCCAAATATTCTTTAAGAATAAGTATAACCCCAAAATAAAAGGCTGACAGTTAAGTCCAAAATACTCATTTATTACTAATAAGAAAGTAAGCCATTTGTACTTGCATTTACCAGCAATCCTTAAAATGAAGTTTCCTACTAACTGAAGAGCAATAAGAAATTACAACTTTTTTATTAAGTCCTTTTATAAAAACACTTAATATTAAGCACTTTTATTAAGTATTGTAATAAAGAATGACCTATTTATATTTATGTTATTTATGTTTTTAGTTCCAATAATTTTTTTTTTCCTTTTTGTCTTTTTTCATGTCCGGCAACGGATCGCAACCCTCAGTGTCGCGCCCGTACCGGACCAGGACCAGCAACGGGGTCGCAACCCTCGGTGTTGTGCCCGCACCTCGCTCAGCCAGTGAGCGGGAACCAGTCTGTATGTGGGATCCGAACCCTCAGCCGCCGCACTCCCAAGCGGCGCACTGTAGCAGTGCGCTACTGGGCCGGCCCTAAAAATAATTTTTTTAATTATAGAGAAAAGTTATTAAGAACGATGTTTTTGAATTTAAAATTTTTTTGAAATTTATTCCTTTTTCCTACAACGAAAACATAACTATCAAGCAAAAACCAAAGTTTAGGTTTATATTTGAGGAAAAGTACATCACTATTATCAAAGTTTCTGAGAATACTTAACAAATCTCTTGTCAATATATGAGTATTAATAAATAGGTACTAGAAAAGCTGGTATATATAAGGACTTATAAATGAGATATTATTCTACCAATGACCAGATCTAAAAACATCTATAATAGTCTAATATGTTTCATATGTGATACATGTCTCATAATACCCACTGTAGAAAGGATAATCAGATTTTTATGCAGGCCTATTAATATTTTTAAACATTTTTTTTGTACATATAACTATCGTCAATAAAATTGTTCTAAAAATAAATATTTTAAGAGACTCTAAAATGACCAAGGGAGTCAAGACTAAAACAACTCATTTACTTACACTAATGAAAAACACTCAAAAAAACTGTCAGTGCTCAATCTGTAGTTAACAATCTACAGATTTTTAACACTTATTTTTTCAGGAGAATTTTGGTTGGGCCTAGAGAAGATATACTCCATAGTGAAGCAATCTAATTACATTTTACGAATTGAGCTAGAAGACTGGAAAGACGACAAGCATTATATTGAATATTCTTTTCACTTGGGAAATCACGAAACCAACTATACGCTACACCTTATTGAGATTACTGGCAATGTCCCCAATGCACTCCCAGAACATAAAGATTTGGTGTTTTCTACGTGGGATCACAAAGCAAAAGAATACTTCAACTGTCCAGAAAGTTATTCAGGTATCCTTTCTCTAATACCAATACTTTATTTTCATATCTTCAAAATATCTTCCAACAGTATTAGTCATTATCTACAACGTCAACTCATTAAAATTCTAATCTCAAATAAGTATTTTCTTTATAGGTAAAGATCTCATAACTGTCATAATAAAGTGTTAATTCTAGTTCAACTAGGTATTGTACCTCTATTTAAAATTGGGATACATGCATTTATAACACTATAATATTTATAAGAAATGAAGATATACTCATAGGGAAATATAACAGTAACTGATATGAGTTCACATCCATTAAATTGCCTATCTATCTTCTTTAGGAGGCTGGTGGTGGCACAATGTATGTGGAGAAAATAACTTAAATGGTAAATATAACAAACCAAGAGCAAAATCTAAGCCAGAGAGGAGAAGAGGAATATGTTGGAAGTCTCAAAATGGAAGGTTATACTCTATCAAGTCAACCAAAATGTTGGTCCATCCAACAGATTCAGAAAGCTTTTAATGAACTGAGGCAAATTTAAAAGCCAATAAATTAAACATTATACTCATCCCAAGATAATGTGGTTTAATAATCTGGTATTAAATCCTTAGCAGAAAGCTTAAGAAATAGATTTTATTTTAAAGTCACTATCAATTTAAGATTAAACATACCATCACATCACCTCAAAGAACATAATTTACCTTTCTCAATCAAACTTCTTATGATATCATTTGTTCATATATTTTGTGATGTGGGAATCAATTATAGATGGTCACAATCTAAATTATAACCAATCGGTGAATTTTTAAATAACTTTTTAAAATAAAAAAAACTTACAAAGAGGCTTTTATTTCAAAAATCATCACGTGGGTTAATTTCACAGCTCCCCAGTTTAAAAACTAGTTTTCTTATTAAAATTCTAAACTCAAATAAATACAAAGGACTGATAATTGTACAATTCTTAAATATTATAATATTATTAATCTCAAAACTAAAATCCAGTCAGTTCAGAGTACATGTGAAAACTTGAAGTATGAATTTTAAAACTGATACTTCATTTTGCTACAAAATAACTTGCACTAAATGTTTGATATGGTTTACTTATGAAGTCAAATGACGCAGGATGAAATATGAGGGTACTTGAAAAAGTTCATAGAAAAACTGAATTAAAAGATAATACAAATCCTTCCATGAACTTTCTGAAGACCCCTCATAGTGTATTAAAATAGGTTCACTGTCTTTTAAACAAATGCAGTAAATCTTGATTACTAAGTCATATTGACTTTAAAATCAGACATCACTGGTACTTTAACATATTTGTTAACGTATCTATACTGTATGCATTTTATATATTTTAACAATACTGTGAAAACAAATAATTTTAAAGGGATCTTCTCAAATACAATAAGAATTAATGTTATGAAGGTACTTCAAAAGTTCATGGAAAGATTATCTTTTACTTCTATTTTTCCACAGACTTTTTTAAGTGCCCTCATATTTGTGACAGCAAGTTAAAGTTTAATAATAATTTATTCCCCCCGGACATGCTGTAAGTATAATACTTTTGAGTAAGTTTTGAAGTAGAATGAAACACCGTAACAAGTTACTGAATGTTTAAACAGCCTGACAGACATGTATGTATGTTTAAAATTAAATAAAGACTCAATACCTCAATTATAGAAATTTAAATTCTTGCAGTTTTTTATTGATACCACAATATACATATGATTGTTGTTTTTTTTTTTTTTTAAAAGATGACCAGTAAGGGGATCTTAACCCTTGACTTGGTGTTGTCAGCACCACGCTCAGCCAGTGAGCGAACCGGCCATCCCTATATGGGATCCGAACCCGGGGCCTTGGTGTTATCAGCACCACACTCTCCCGAGTGAGCCACGGGCCGGTCCATGATTGTTATTTTTAATTTTAATAATTTAAACTCTAAATCCCGAAGGGTTATAAGATACAAATTTTCTGGCCATAATATCACTCAATATTTATTCTTAAGTAAGTTTTTAAAGAAACTACCAACAAGAAATAAAATTTTGAATTAAACCCAGTTTTTAAAAGATACAGTGCCCAAGTTATATAGTGACTTACCTTAGTAAATAAATATCAAGCATTATGTGTTTAATTGATCCAATATATGTCATATATATATTTTATATATCACATATATAAAAGATATGTATATATAATCTATGTGGATCCTACATAAACGTCTTGTTTCAGAAAAGTACAAAAGAATAAAGGCACAAATAGGCTACAATTTTCAGAGCCACAGCCCACGCTGACAAAATTAACGTTAATTTTTTAGAGTTAGAATGCCAGAGTGGCTTATATTTTTCCTTCCTCTGTTAAGTTTTCCTATTTTTTTTACAACCCTCATAAAATACGTATAATTTTGTTCCTTTCAGGAGTATTGTTAGATTTTTTTCCCCCAATAAAGTTCAGATTGAGAGAGAACTCTGACAGAGAAAGAGAAAAGAGTTTTTTCAAATTTCACCACTAACTCGCAGTTGTCTGATCTAATGCACTTTTCTCAGTCTACCTTCCCTTTGATCACTCTACTACTTATTAAATACAATATCCTTTCTTCAAACTTGATGTTCATTTTGCTTCCACAATACACTACACTCTCCTTGGATTATCCCTTACTGGATCCATCTTCACGGCCTCATTACTCCTTGCATTTAGTATTGCAAGCCAACACACAAACTTCCATCATCTTTTCTACTCTGACCCTCAGACATTCTATCTACTCTTATGGACTCATCTACTTTCCATGAATAAAATTCTGAAATCTACATATTCATTCCAGGTAGGTTTCCAGTTTCCCTTCTTACATTGCCTACCTGCCATTTCTACCTTTGATATCCTACAGTCTCTTCCAATTCAACATACCAAATAACACAATTATCAACCCTTACTTTATCTGCTGTACCTTTCTACCCATTTACACCCTCCTCCTAACCTCTTTGCATCCATTTAATATCATGACCATGCTCCCAGTCACAGAAGCCTGGAAACTTGAAAGACATCTCTGACTTTTCACTTAGCTTTGTAAACCACCTTTCCTGTATCCTAAACCACCAAGTCTAATACAATCTTGTTTTGAAACGTCTCTTAATTTGATAAGCTTTCTTCCCAAGAACTGTCTTTAACCTGAGTCGTAGGTTATCTAATTATCTAGGTCCTAATTTTATGTCTCTCTCCCCTCAATATTCCTGAAACAAATTTGTAATAGTTGTATACTACTTTCATGCTGTGTCTTTCAAGCTTGTCTACTGAAGAAGTTTAACAGCTTATGATAATGAAAACATATCCTTACCAGTTCTGGAGTTATAGGATATAATAATAGCTTGCCATAGCATAGATCTCTTTTAGGATCTTATTGAGATCTTAAATCTTAGAAATTTATTTTAAAATTGCATGTGAATTGTGTTTTACACTCCATAAATCTATCTTCACATGAAAATAGTTATTTTCCCCCAAAATCTTCTAAAAAGGGATGTTCCTACAAGTGTCATGTTTATCCTGTAGACTTGCATATCCCATATATTTGTGCCCTCACAAGAATGTATACCCTGATTAGACAAGCATAGGCATACAGAACAAAATCCAAATCTCTTCTTAGGTATTCAAGTATCTCTACAATCTGACCCCAAATTACCTCCTTAACCATTTTTTGCCCAACACAAAACCTCTGCTCTAATCAAAACAGTCTTCTTTTAAACATCTCCTCTATATTTTCCTAATGTATCCCATTTGTCTGCAACATCTCTGCACACCTTTCTGATTGGCTAGGTCCTATTTATACTTCAAAGTGAAGGTAATCTGGCTTCTTCTACAAATATCCTAGTAAATGGCAGCTCCTTCCTCTGAAACCATGCAGCACTACTGCATGTACCCCTCAAATGACACTTAGTAAGTGATGAAAGATAAATCTGGCAAAACATAATAAAATTTCTAAAAAAAAAAGTAATAAAACCTCCAACAGCATCAAAATAGTCAATCTACTTGATTTCAGTGAATTACTAGACATTTTCTATAACAAGATTTTTTTCTGTACTACGACAAATTTTACTGAGAGCAAGTACACACATTTCTCATGTCAGGATCATATATCGTAATATAATCTGCTCACATACTCTTTCATCCTAGAATCAGCATGTTTTCAGGCTTGTATCTTTTCTTCCTAGTAACAAAGCTCATGGAAGTCCACTTAATCATTCATTAATCAAAAATGTATTTATTAACCAATATTTATTGAGCATCTACTATTTGTCTCCTTTATGAAACCTATTCCAAATCTGTATCCTTACACATTATACCTTCTATTGTAAAATAATCAAATTTCCTTGAGTTTTTTTCCTGTCACTAACAACCACAAGCATTGCATTTATGCATGTACTACTAAGTGATTATCACACACATTAGTTTTAAAAACTGAAAAAAACCAATTGGCCCTAATATCTAAGTCAAAAGTAGTCTCGTGGCAAATCAATTAGAGCAAATTACTCAACTGGTGTGAAATATGTAGTTCAAGGTCATTAAAGTAGGATTAACAATGTCCCATAATAAGCTTTTATAAAATGAGGTTTCAATGACATTTTAGAAAATATAAAATGTAATTAAGAATTCCATCAACAACATAAAAGCTGTTTTTCTAAAGTCACATGGTTAGACCTATGAACAGTCATACTACCTAGTAAAACGATTAGGTATATGTGAAAGAGCAATAAACTACAACCTTAAAGATGTGAGGTTGTAAACAAAAAACAAAACAAGTGCCGACCCCGTGGCTCACTCAGGAGAGTGCAGCACTGGGAGCGCAATGGCACTGGGAGCGCAACGGCGCTGGGAGTGCCGAGGCCGCAGGTTCGGATCCTATATAGGGATGGCCGGTGCGCTCAACGGCACTGGGAGCGCAACGGCGCTGGGAGTGCCGAGGCCGCAGGTTCGGATCCTATATAGGGATGGCCAGTGCGCTCACTGGCTGAGCGCGGTGCAGGCCACACCACACCAAGGGTTGCGATCCCCTTACCGGTCAAAAAAACCCAAAAAACAAAAAAACAAAAACAAAAAAATTCAAAGAGGCCCAGTGCTCTCTCAATTCTCAAATGATAAAGCATTCAATCATAAAAAACAAAAGGAAACCCAAATAAACAGGTTATCTTAAACAGCTACTAACACACGTTTATACAATTTCCAACAACTCAAAAAGCAAAACGATACTCACTGATAATTTATAAATCCACTTAAATCTTTTAGTGTATGAGCTCACTATTCACTCCCATTTAATTTCTGTAACATGATTAGATTTTCTATATTGGCCCTACTTTCCATTAATTCATAGACATGATATTCTACAATGCCATTTATATCAAGTGCTATAATTAGGTCAACTGTAAGGCATTAAAAAAATATTAAGCAGAGATAAATAATGATGTAGATTTTGAGACAAACAGATAAATTAAGGTGTTCTTACCTGCTTTATTAAAAATGTAGCAAATATCTAGCAACAAGAAATTTTAATTTAATCCATACTGTATATAATTATGAATATCGGATGTCCTATCATCCAAAAGCATGAAGAATGTAGAAAATTAAATTAAAAGACCTGAGATTAAGTCTCTTAATCTCAGCTTTATTTTTTCCCCTATAAGTGAAGATACTACCAGAATTATATAATTTATAAAATTTCTATGAGACTGAATAAACTAATTTAAATAAAAACAATTCACATAGGGCCGGCCCGGTGGCGCACTGGATAAGTGCGCCGCTTGGGAAGCGCGGCAGCGCTCCCGCCCGAGAGTTCAGATTCCACATACAGACCGGCCGCTCGCTGGCTGAGCGAGGCGCGGGAGCGACGCCGAGGGTTGCAATCCCGTTGCCGGTCCCCGGTCCGGTGCGGGGAAAACACTGAGGGTTGCGATCCGTTGCCGGACACGGAAAAAGACAAAAAAGACAAAAAAGACAAAAAAAAAAAAAAACAATTCACATACTATAAAACACTAAATAAATATTATCATATCAACACATCAACATGAAACTTTGGAACACAAGGGAAAAAAAAAAAAAACTCAAAAAGCTATCAGAGGAAAACTAAGAAAAAAGGATTAGCAACGAAAATCATAGACCACTCAAAAACACTTAAAGCCAGAAGACAGTAGTCATATTTTCAAAATTCTGACAGAAAATGACTTACAACTTAGATTTTTATACCCAGCAAAACTAACAATTTGGAAGTAAGGGTAAAATAAAGATATTGTCAGACATAATGGCTTTCAATGAAATGGGCAAACCAAGAAAGAAAAATACATGGAAAATAAAGACTCCATTACAAAAGAGAATTTCCAAGATAATGGTAAATAGGTTCTAAGATGACAACTGTACAGTAAGCCTAATAAGCCTAGATATCTTCTTCTGCATATAAGTTGCAAGAGGGGAAATAACTGATTATCTGTTATATTTCACTGTACTGCAAGAAGTTTTACAGAGAGTTTTAGTGATAAGACAGAAAAGGAGCCAGATCATGTACAGTCTTATAGACCATTATACAGAATTCATTCTTTTTCTCTCTGTTTTGAAAGCCACTGGAGGGTTTTAGTTCGAGGAATGAATAATCTGACTTGCAATTTTTTAAAGATCTCTCTGACTGCGATGTTGAGAAGTGATGGGGAGACAGAGATAGAAATAAGATGAAATTAGGTATAGCAAAATTTGAGACCAACTGTCCAATATGGTAGCCTCTAGCCCCTTGTGGCTATTAAGCATTTGAAATGTGGCTCATCTGAATTGAAATGTGCTTTAAGTATAAAATACACTCTAGATTTTGAAGAGTTTTAGTAGGGGAAAAAGTAAAATATCTCAACAATTTTTTACAATTATTACTTGTTGAAATGATATTTTAGATATATTGGGTTAAATAACACATATGATTGAATTTAACTTCATTTGTTCCTTTTTTTAATGTAGCAACTATAAAATTTTACATTACAAATGTGGTTCCCATTATATTTCTATGTGACAGATTAAAATTTTTAAAAGATGGAAGTGGTAAGAAGTATTGGATATGAAATATACTTTGAAAATTGAGCCTATGTAACTTGGCTGAAAAAATGTGAGGGGTAAGGAAAAGAGAGAAATCATTATGATTCTGAAAATTTTGACCTCAGGAACATGATAAATGGTGGTGAAATATGAGTATGATAGAATGGAAAGGTCTGGAATAAAACTCAAAGTTCTATTTGAGAATCACATGTCTGTTGAGATATGTCAAGTCTTGGTCTCAGCATTCACAAATAAAGGAGCATCATTCATAAGGAGTATATGCAAATAGTACAGCTAGAGTTGCATAGGGTTCAGCCTGAAAAGTTGTATCCAACCACTTCATGCCAAGTATTCTGTATGCAGTATATATTCAACAAAGATTGTTGATTGTTAGAACATAATGCAGGCACATAAATTTGATTCATGTATTATGCTAGATTCTGCTAATAAAAACATTCGATAAAATAGAGTAATTAGGATTTCAAGTGTTTTGACCTAACAGCCCAGGAATCAAATATTAGCCCCACCACATTAAAGTATGACGCTCAGCAAAAATTTTAACCTCCCTATCCCTCAGTTTACTCACCTTTAAAATGAAGGTAACACCTCAGACTATGAAGATTAAATAAGAAAATGCATATAAGGTCATTAACATTATACCTGGCACATAGTAAAGGCTTAATACATGACAACTATTAATAAAACTGTGTAGAAAGAAGTGGAATAAGTTACAAAGCCACATAAAATTTTTGAAGTGTTTCATTCTAGTTTTACTTTAATATTAGAATATACAGTATCTTATCTCAGAATTCTCCAAAATTAAAATCTCTTACCTATAAGTAGTGTTTGGAACGTAAACATCCCTGGCAGGAAACTCTAAAATTTCTCTGGTAGGTCTAACTCTACTGTCAGGGTAAAGCTTCACTTGAAGCAGCTCCGGAGTTAGGCAATAATGGGGATTTTCAGGTGCAGGAGAAATGTCTATCTTCAGCTGAGCTGCATATTATAAAAACAATGTAAACATAATAAATAAAAACTCCATGTTTAAAAGGTTTGGTGACAATTTAGATCCTATTTTTGCAATATGTCTGAGAAGAATACTACGGAAATCAAATTACTATCATCGCAGATCTGTCCTCTAAATCATTTCATTTTACCCAGCCTCAAACTTAAAAATTACGGATACAGACATAAATGCATGTAAATAAATGCTTACTAAATGAACAAATAGGAAGGAGGGAAGAAAGAAGCAAAAAGAAGAAAAAAACAGAGAAGGAGGTGATCTAGCATAGAAACAAGCCAACATTTAAAAAGTTAAATGATTTAATTTTGGTGTGGCAGACTTCAAAACATTTTATTCTGGAATGGTTTGTTCTAACCATAATATGAATCTGTTTCTGAATATTTACCATTCCAAGTGCGTTATTTTCTCTAGAAAATAATTTTAAGCCACGATATTATTCATCATTCTCATTTTAGCACTCAAATTATCAAAGGTGCTGAATCCTGCATTCAAAATGTTGGACCACTTGATAATTAATGAGATGAAAAAGATTGACAAGCACTGAGCATACAAAAATATATCCATCAGATAAGTGAAAAAAAAGGAATACATAATTATATAATGCAATATAGTAGTGATGATGATTAGTGTTATCATGTCTACTCAAAATTTTTAAATACCTGTAATAGGTCTTAGACGCCGTAAGACAGAGGATGGCCTTCTCATATCAGCAAGGAATTTGTACAAATCTTCATCACTTAAACGGTCACCTTCCTAATTTCAAAGACAGAGGAAAAGTATTCAATAAAACAAATCTAGTAGATAAATTTACATTTCTTGTTAATAAGCATACCCTTCTGCCTACAATGTAGTCAGAATGAAAAATTAAATTAAATTTAATATAATTATGATTATAAACAATCGTCCTTTTTTTGTAATTTCAAATTTTACTAAGATTTATGATACTACGATCTTTTTATTCTTTGCCTATAAGGTATTACACAATACCCTAAAATATAGAAAACCAAGACAAGTTAGAGGTACATGAAAAGGAGACAATAAAAATAAAATATACATACAAAACAGAACCAAAAAGCAGAGTAATTTAAAAATACATGACAGTCTTATAAATTTGTTACACTTGATTTCATTTGTCTTTTCTGCTTTACAACACCAAATTTCTCAAATGCAAAATCTAGCATAGGCTAAATAAAAAAGAAAGAAAGAAACAATAACAAAAACTACTGTTAAGGCAAGTATTGATAGTCAACTCAGTAGTCGAAAAATATGTATAATCAATTATATTTCAATTTTTTAAAAAAACTGCTGTTAAAGAAAAGCACAACTATCCTGATACTAAGGACAGAAAAAACAACTCTTAAAGGACCTCAATCAATGGAGAAAGAGACAAAATTTTTTAAAAGAACAATATCTAACTAATTAACACACAAATTTCAATGTAATGTTAATATATTTTTTTCTCACAATTAAAATAGCAAGGGCTTGATTTTTCTTTTTTTTTTATTGAAGAGTCAGTCTTTAGATTTTATTAATCCAATCTGCCTGCTTTTGACGTATTATTGTTTTTAATGCATATCTCATATATTGTCCTTTTTTCTTATTTGGTAATGAAAATTTTAAGGCTACTTTGTTACTGTGAGCTCACCTGGAGCCATATCCCATTTGTTCATTATTATATTCTAAACAGGGTACAGAATTTATCTTTTTCATCCCATTATTTAGGAAAATGATTTTTAATTTCTATGTGGTTATAGATTTTTGTTAATATTTTTTAAATAGTTTTTTGCTTTATTGAGTTATGGTTAGAGAATCTGACTTTATGAAGTTTTTTTCAGTGACCTAATATGACTAATTATTGTAAATGTTCTATCAGTTGCTGAAACAGTATATTCTCTCCTTGATATAGGTCTTTAAATGATCCTTATTCATAATACATTCAGATTATCTCTAGATTTAATTATTTCTATCTACTTAACATGTTAAATTATATTACTGGCCTCCATTTGTTACTCCTTGTTCCTATGCCTTTTGGCATAATTCCCTCCCCTAGGCTTTGCCATGTGCCTTACTTTGACAAATAAGCGAACATGATGCAGAGATATGAAAAATATTTGCAAAATCTTGCCCTCTTTTGAATGTCTCCCACTGCTATGAGAACATGACCAAGCTAGCCTGCTAAAGATGAGAGTAGAAGCTGAGAGACATGAAACAGAGCTGAGTCATTTCACTCTTCCCAGTAGAAATCAATCTATATCAACTTATCCCAGCCAATCTCCAAATACGTGAAAGAGCCTAGTTCACTGAAGATGAGTACCTGACACCCTCTTTTGTAAATTGCTTGTTTACTCTTGTATACCACTGAGGCAACAGATAACTTATTATATACCTGTCAACAAATAGAAAAAAATGCCTACTGCGTGGGTTTGATTTTGTTTTTAAATCTCCATGTATTTCTAATAATTTTGGCTTGAAACATTCCAAATCTGTATATAACACTCATGATTACAATATCCAAATTGTAGACAGTAATCTCTCATAAATTGAAAAAAAAAAAAAAAAAACTGCCTTCTGTGTTTCATTGAGGGGAAACTTGTGCCTTGAATTCTACTTTATTAAAACTGTAATCTCTGTTTTTTACTTAATTTGGATTTGCCTTTGCATATATTTTTCTAGCTATTTAAAAATACTTATAAAAATAGCACATGGCCATGGCTAAAAATTTTTCTTAAATATAGAACTATAAAAAGTAAAGTGTAAACACTTTCCATTGCTCTATGTTTCTAGCAATCATTTATATTTGTTTTCATTATCACTTTGTGCTATCTTCTAGTTGCCAGTATTCAAAACAATGCCTGGTACATGGTGAGTGCTCAAAAAAGATTTGCTGAATAAATGGGTGGGGGAGTGACGGCTTGTTGATTTAAGCCTACGGTAGTAGTTCAATGATATAGTAGGCTGAGGAAAGGAAGAGAGCTGTGTAAACAGCAGAAGTGATGTAGCAGTTAAGAAGTAAAAAGAGGGGGAAGTTTCATATCTGCAAAGTGTGTCACAATATCAGGTAAATAGAAGGGTACTTCAAAAAATTCCTGTAAGAATAGAATTAAAAGAGAACATAAATCTTTCCATTAACTTTTTGAATACTTCTTGTATACTGCCCCATTTCCACAGCTGTATTTGGCCTATCACTTCATCCAAGTAACTCTCACTGTGGCCTTTTCTGTAGGCTCTTTCTTTTACTACTATCAATAATTAAAAGACCCATACCACTTCTGACACATCACCTGCTCTTTTTTTTTCATTAGAGTCTCTCAGAGCAGCTACCTATGAATATTATTGTCAGGTAACAGTGAAGGGGGGTTTCAAGTAGATTGCTGTCAATTCAAGACACATTCTGCCCTCAAACCTTGCTGTCTCAAGTTATAAGGTGTCAGAAAGCAGGATTTCTTCCTCTTACTCAGAATAATACCTTGGGAGGAGGAATTTTGAGATGATTCTTAGCATTTTGCTTTAATCCACTCCAAAACAAATGGATGGTATGCTTCTCCAGTTTGTCGCACTAATAGAAGTTTTCTCCCCATTCTTATATGGTTCTGGTCACCTGGTCACTTACAACAAAAACTTTCAAAATTTTCTGATCTTCACTCACAGTATAAAACCCATTTTATACCAAAACCCAGGGTACACATAGACACACACAAGCAGTCACACAAAACCTGGGGGGAAAAAGGCTCCCTGAAGCAATATTTAACCTCACTATGTGCCATGCACTATTACTTTTTCTATTCTACCGGTATTTTTTTATTTAAGCTGGGTGTCAGCTACTAAACTGATTTCCATTACCACTAATGGATCATGACCAGCATTTGAAAAATACTAATTTTACTCATATTGAAATGAAGGGAACAGATTTGCAAAGAATAAAATATCTTTGATCAAGAACCTCTTGGATCTATTAATTCACCTTTAAAAATAACATTGACCTGATTGTAGCACAGAAATGTACTACTAGGGCCTGAAAATTCTATTCCACATACCATAGACATGGTAGTTTAGGTCAGAAATACTTTGGGGGGAAAGACAGATGTAGGCACATAGTCACTCTGCCTAAGAAAATTCACAAACCAACAATGTTTAAGAAAAGTTACAGTATGACAATTGAAAAATAGGATATAGGTATGGAAGACTGATTGTGATGCATTACTAGTCAAGGTCAAAATTTAAATAAATATAATGATAAAACAACAAGTATAATATAAATTATATCTTGTTCTTATAGTTTTTAATTTGTATTACTCTTTTTATTCTTAAAGTTTTTAAACTTTCTGAAAATCACACTAATATACATATACAGTGTAATTACTACTTTTCTGAGACTAAAGAAATTTATATACAAACATCCCCCCAGAATTCCTACATGACAGAACAATACCTGCTTAAAAAAATTTGTCACTGTGAGAGTAGCAGGTCGAAAGCTGGTCAAATTACAAGCATCATCACCACTTGTTGTCCTTTCAAGTGATCGTCTGCCAACAATACTAGAATTTCTCCTCTCTGACCAAGATCCTTTTCGTTCTACCAAGGAAAAAAAATTAGATATTCATTTCATAAAATTTAAAATTTGTTTTAAAGTAGCTTTCCAAATACAAGGAAGAATCCACTAAAGTTGAAAATTATCAACTCAGCATACTGATTATAGTAAAAGAGTTTCACTTCTGGAGAGATCAGTAAGAAAGCACTATACCTAAATCTCCTGGTTCTCTTTTTTACAACTTCACCAGTATAAAAATAAAGACTCTAAGACACAAAGATTAATGTGAATGACCAAAAATGATCTACAAAGAGCAGCTATAGAGGAACTATGCATTTACTACAAAATACTTACACAAAGGAAATTTTAGTCTTAGCACTAGAGTTTAAAACAGAATTGTAAGATAACTCCATTCAAAGATAATTCTATTACTTAAAACCAATATAACAACTAGATTGAACATAAACAAGGAAATAGAAGACTTGAACAAAACTGTAAACAAACTAGACCTAACAGACATTTAACAGACATTCAGCATACACATTCTTCTCAAGCACCTGTAGAACACTCCCCAAGACAGTCTATATACTACATCACAAAACAAGATAGGATAAATTCAAAAGGATTAAAATCATACCAAACATGCTCTCCAAGAACAGTGGAATTAAACTATAAATTAACAACAGAAAAAAATTGGGGAAATTAATAAATATGTGAAATAAAATAGCACATTTCTAAACAGCAATGGGAAAAGGAGGAATTAACAAGGGAAATCAGAAAATACTTAAAGATGTATGAAAATGAAAATATAACATACCAAAACATAAGGGATATTGCTAAGACAGTGCTCAGAGAAAAATTAATAGTTATAAATGCCTACATTAAAAAGAAATATCTCAAATCAGTAATGTAACCTCACACCCAAGCAACTACAAAAGAAGAGAAACTAAACCCAATGCAAGCAGAAAGATACAAAAAAGATAACAGCAGAGTGGAAATAAGTGAAATAGAAACTAAATAAACAATAGACAAAAATCAACAAAACCAAAAATTGTTTCTTCAAAAAGATAAAACTGACAAACCTATACCTAAACTGATGAGGAAAAAAATAGAAAAGACTCAAATTACTAAAATCAGGGAAGAGGACACATCACTACAGACCTTACAGATAAAAAGGATTATATAGCAATACTATGAACAACTGGAGGTCAACACTTAGGTTAGATAACAATTAGAAAACTTAGACAAATGAACAAATTTCTAGAAAAGATGCAAAGTACTAAAACTGACTCAAGATGAAAGAAAACATCTGAATACACCTAAAATAAGTAAAGATATCTAATAACTAATGAAGAAACTGATGACAAAGAAAAGATTAGGCCAAGACAGTTTCACTGATGAAAGAAGAATTAATACTAGTCCTTCAAAAACTCTTCCAAAAAACAAAAGGAACATTTCACAATTTATTCTATGAAGCCAGTATTACCCTGGTACCAAAACCAGATAGAGGCATCAAGTGAAAGAAAAACTACAGATAACTATACTTTATGAATATAGATGCAAAAATCCTAAACAAAATAGTAGCAGACTCTGACAACACATAAAAAAATGATATGCCATGACTAAGTATGACTTTTCCCAGATATTTAATGTTAATTTAACATCCCAAACCCAATCAATCAGTGCAGTACACCATATTAAAAGGATATAAGACAAAAACATACAAATCATTTCAATAAAGGCAGAAAGAGCATTTGACAAAATCCAGCTGCCTTTCATAATAAAAACACTAAAAAAGTTAGGAATAGAAGGGAACTTCCTCAGCCTTCTTAAGTACTTCTATGAAAAACATATAACAAACATCATACCTGATGGTGAAAGACTGAATGAATTTGCCCTGAGGTCAGGAACAAGTCAAGGATATCACTCCTATTTAAAATTGTATAGGAGGTTCAAGTCAAGATAATTAGAAAAGAAAAAGAAATAAAGGCATTCAGATTGTAAAAGGAAAGTAAATCTATTTTTATTTGCAGATGGCATGATCTTACATAGAGAAAATCCTAAGGAATTTAGGGAAAAAACAAACCAACAACAACAATTGCAATTAATAAACGAGTTCAAAAAGGTTTCAGAATATAAGATCAATATATAAAAGTCAAATGTATTTCTATACATTAAAAAAGGACATTTTAAAAATTAAGAACACAATTCCATTTAAAACAATATCAAAAAACAACAAAATACTTAGGTATAAATTTAAAAAGAGAAGAGCAAGACTTATATACTGAAAACTAAACAACACTATTGAAAACTTAAAAAGATCTAAATAAATGGAAAACATCCCATGTTCATGAATTCAAACACAACATTATTAAGATGGCAATAATGTATAAACTGATTTACAGATTCAATGCAAGCTCTATCAAAACACCAGCTGCCTTTGTGTAGAAATTGATAGCTGATCCTAAGATTCATATGAAAATACAAAAGAACCCAAAATAGCCAAAATGATCTTGAAAAACGATAACGCTGGAGAACCCACTCTTAATTTCAAAAGTTACTACAAAGTTAAATTAATACAGTATAGCACTGGCATAAGGTCAGACATAAGCATATATATATAGCATAAGGTCAGACACATAAATCAATGGAATAGAATTGGGAATCCAGGAAAAGAACTATACATGTAGGGTCAACTGATCTTTGACAAGGGTGCTAAGATCATTCAATGGAGAAAGAACAGCCTTTTCAACAAATGGTGCTGGAAAAACCAGATAGTCACATAAAAAGAAACTGAACTCCTCCCACACACCACATACAAAAATAAACTAAAAATGAATTATAAACCTAAATGTAAGAGCTAAAACTATAAAACTCTTAGAAGAACACATGCAAGTAAATCTTTTTGAACCTGGGTTAAGTAGTGGTCTCTTAGATATAACACCAACAGCACTGCAACACAAGAAAAAAATAGAAAAATTGAACTTCATCAAAATTTAAAACTTCCATGCTACAAACAATAACATCAAGAAAAAAGAACTCATAAACTGGGAGAAAATTACTTGCAAATCAAGGGATTTGTATCCAGAATATATTTAAAAAAACTCTTACAACTCAAAGGCAAGAAGATGAAAAACCCATTTAAAAATTGGGATCAACTAAATAATAAAAAGAGAAAAACGCCATTAAAAATGGGCAAAGGTAATGAATACATATTTCTCCAAAAAAGATACAAAAATAGCCCACACAAAATGATGCTTAACATCAGTAGCTATCAGAGAGAACGGCAAATCCAAACCACCATGAGATACCATTTCACCTGCACCAGGATGGCTACAATCAAAAGACAAATAATATAAAGTGTTGTCAAAGATATGGAGAAATTGGAACCTTCATACACTGCTAGTGAAATTTCTGAAGGTGCAGCCAGGTTGGAAAACAGTCCAGCAATTCCCAAAAGGTTAAACACAGAACTACCATATGATCCAGCAATTTCACTCCTAGGTTTATAACCAAGAGTAAAGAAACATATGTCCACACAAAAGCCTGCACATAAATGTTCGATGCAGCATTATTCATAATAACCAAAAAGTGGAAACAATCCAAATGACTATCCATTGATGAATATAGATAAACAGAATACAATATATCATACAATGGACTATCATTTGGTAATAAAAAGGAATCAAATTCTGATACATGTTATAACTTGAAAGAACCTTGAAAACATTATGCTAAGTCAAAGAAACTAGCCACACAAGAACACACATTGTATAATTCCATTTGTATGAAATGCCCAGCATAGGCAAATCCATAGAGACAGAAAGTATATTAGTGGTTATTTAGGGCTAGGTTTGGGGTATTGATGGAATGAAGAGTGACTGCTAATGGGTACAAAAGTGTTTCAAAATTAGATCATGGTGGTGGTTGCAGAACCCTGTGAATATATCAAAAAACACTGTATTGTACACTTTAAAGGGGTCAATCATATGGTACATTACTTATATCTCAATAAAAGTATTAAATGAAAAGAAAAAAAAGACATCTTTTTATGCCACATCACATTTCAGAGTTTACAAATTAAACAAGCCTATGTAAGAAAAAAGAAAAAAATTATACATTCAGAAATATTTTATATACAACACTCTTACCTCCAGTACTGATTTCTACTTCTGTGGAATCTCTTTCCAAACTCCCAGCACTGCTGACAATATTCATTAAATGGATGGCAGTCCAAGCAAAAGGCATACGATACTTCCCAAGTCTTTGGCAAAACTGATCAGCTTGACTTTTCAGCTTCTCCAATTTTTCCTTATTCTGCAAAACAGGACTTTACACATTATATGATTATACTCAAAATAAATCACCCTGACCTGCAACCAGGCAAGTGACAGAGCACATGACACAGGGGCCATGGGCCACACTGCCCCCACTCACAACCAGGCAAGCAACAATGCACACCCAGGGTCCTGAGACAGGGGCTGTGGGCCATCGCCCCCACCCAAAGAACATCATGACACAGGGGCCATGGGCCACACTGCCCCCACTCACAACCAGGCAAGCAGCAATGCACACCCAGGGTCCTGAGACAGGGGCTGTGGGCCATCGCCCCCACCCAAAGAACATCTTAGAATGTATTTATTCACCATGTATCTTTCTTTGGAGTGCGTGACTTGTCTGCTCATGTCCTTCATCATATTTCTGTTAAGATTTTTCTAATTCACTTTTAAGAGTTCTTTATGCATTAAGGATGTCAATCTCTGTGTTAAATTTGTTCCTTATCAATTGACTTTAAATTCAATTTGTGATGTTTTACTTTGTATGTATGTTGAGAAAATAATTTTCTATCTAAACATTAAGTTTAAAAAATCAATTAAAAGCTATTCATCCTATATAAAGAAACAGGTTAATAATTCTTAATTCTCAGCAAAGATGGAAAAACAATCTGTACTTTTCAGAGACCAAGTAACAATGTTTTATCTTAACCAGTGAACAGCCTCAACCTATTCTACACTTGTATACATAGAGTAAGTCTTTGAAACTTCTGTTTGGGAGAAAAAGAAGGAAAGCAAGTACCAAATATGTTTATGTACTGCAAGTATTATTTTCGTAAAGAAAGCAAAACCATGATCTACTCAGCCAACTGCTAACTACAAAATATTCTAGCTTATGATTTGTTAAATTGTGTTACTCTGTAAAATGGAAGCAGCTGAGCCAATGTGAAATAGTCCTTAATTTACAGCAACCATGAAGTGGGAATGGCGGGCACAAATAAGCCAATGATAAAGACACCCAGAGCTGAATAAAAGAAGCAAAGGAAAAAAGGATTATAAGAGGACTAAATCCTAGAAAAAGACTAATGGTCCAAACGGTTCATGCACATCTGGAAGACATCTTGAGGCTGGCTCAATTTTTAGGCTACCCCTGAAACACACACTAAGGTAGCCCTCAATAGCCAGCCAACAGTCCAAGACTGAAAACCTATACCACCTCTCTCACATACTCTTCGCATATATAATGTTGGAGAGGTATACTCTAATGACAGTGTCCTTCCTTGCGACTCAGGTCTGCAAAAAGATGGAAAGATAGCTAAATGATAGCACAGTTTATTGCTATATCTATTAAACATCCAAAATAGATTTTTGCTTTAAGTATCAAGTATAATTAATTCTATTACTCTATTTAAAAATGTAAGGGAATAGTAGAGTAAGCTGCTGGTATACATATGAGCTCCATATAACAGAGCAAATATAATTTGTAAAATGACAACCTGGAGAAAGCCAGAATATGTTAACCCTGAGTTCAACCGATGGTCAAGAAGAGTATCATGTGCCGAGATCTACCTATATTAGCAGAAAAAGCTCAGTTTCTGTTCTGAATTTCAGAAAAATAAAAAGCAAAACATTTTCCACATTTTGGGGGCTTGCCCAGTATTCCTCAAGCATACTTCTCCTGGCTGTTACAGTATTAAATTCTGTGTTCAAAGATCCAAGGATCACCTGTATTCTTGTAAGTAATTTAGGGTATCTGGAATTCGGTATTAATTATTCAACAACTTTTTTGCTTTAATAAGTTTATCAAAATTCTAGAAATTAGTCATCTGATGGCAAAACAGAGACTGTACTTTTGACTTTTTACTATATTCCTTAAATATGTAGAGTCAAATGGAAGCCAAGAACATTTATGTTTTGCTAGGAAAAGTTCCATCAATATCACTATTTTGTAAATAAAGGAAATTTTTAATTGTTTAGGAATAAAATTGAATTAACTTAGTTCTCTCCAAGAAAAAAAAATTTAAAGAATCAATTAATTTTCGGTGACGGAAATTTTAAATAAAAGCACAGAACATGACACAAGCTACGTGACAAAGAAAATAAAGAAAAAATTCGGTGACGAAAATTTTAAATAAAAGCACAGAACATGACACAAGCTACGTGACAAAGAAAATAAAGAAAAAAGGAAGAAAGGAAGTAGGCCAACAGAAAAAATTAATTAATAATGAAATTCTTTAATATGTTTGTATAATATTCTCCCAAATTACAATAGTAATCCTGTGAGGAAAATGAGAACAATAACATTCTACCTTGCTGGCATCTGCTTCTTTGAAAATCATATATGGTTCTGCACACTCTCCAATGTCTCCTTGCTGAAGGACTTTTTCTAGCTGTCAAAGGATAAAAAGCAAAGATTAATTAAGCTTTAAAAAAAAACAGTCAGCCTGAAATGCAAGAATGGTTCACTACACTCAAACATAAATCAATGTAATACGCCACATTAACAAAGTGACCGAAAAAAAAAATACACGATCATCTCAATTGATACAGAAAATGCACTGTACAAAATTCAACAACTTTTCATGGTACAAATACTCAACAAACCAGGAATACAAAGAAACTACCTCAACAAAATAAGGGCCATATATGAAAAGCCCACAGCTTACATCACACTCAATGGTGAAAGACTAAAAGCTTTCCTCTAAGATCAAAGGATGCCCACTTTAGTCTCTTCTATTCAACATAGTACTGGAAGTGCAGGACAGAGCAGTTAGGCAAGAAAAAGAAATAAAAGGCATCTGAATTGGAAAAGAGAAGTAAAATTATTTCTGTAGATGACATAATCTTTTATGTAGATCTAAAGATGCCACACACACCAAAAAAGGTTAGATCTAATAAATTAATTCGATAAAGCTGCAGAATACAAAATCTACACACTAACAATGAGGAATCCAAAAAGAAAATTCAGAAAACAATTTCATTTACAATACCATCAAAAACAATAAAATATTTGGGAATAAACTTATCCAAGGAAGTTAAAGATTTGCACATTTAAAACTGTAAAACACTGCTGAGAGAAATTAAAGTAGAGCCAAATAAATGGAAAGATATCCCATATTCATGGACTGAAAGACTTAATATCATTAAGATATTAATATTATCCAAAGCAACCTACAGATTTAATGCAATCACTATCAAAGTCTCAATAATCCTTTTGTGGAAATAAAAAAATCCATCCTAAAATTCACATGGAATCTCAAAGGACCCTAAATAATCAAAACAAACTTGGGTAAAAAGAAACAAAAGTTGGAGGTCTCACTCTTCCTGATGTGAAAATCTATTACAAAGCTACAGTAATCAAAACTGTGTGGTACTGGCACAAAGACAGACATGTAGACCAATGGAATTGAATGGAAAGTCCAGATATAAAACCCTCACGTACATGATCAAACGATTTTCTACAAGGGTGCCAAGACCATTCAATAGAAAAAGGACAATCATTTCAACAAACACTGTTGGGAAAACTGTATATTCAAATGTAAAACAATAAAGTTGAACCCTTACCTTACATGATATAAAAAAATTAACCCAAAATGGACCAAAGACCTAAATGTAAAACCTAAAACTGTAAAACTCTTAGAAGAAAACACAGGAAAAAAGCTTCATGACTCTGGACTTGGAAATGATTTCTTGAGTATGACACCAAAGCACAAGCAATAAAAATAAAAATAGATAAATTGGACTACACCAAAACTTACATTAACAACACAGAAAGACAAAATAAGCAGAGTGAAAAGGCAACCTAAAGAATGGGGGAAAAATCTGCAAAGCATGTATCTGAAAAGGGGTTAATATCCAGAATACATAAGTAACTACAACTTCCCAACAAAAAATCAACCCCATTAGCAAATGGGCAAAGGACTTGAATAGATATTTCTCCAAAGAAGATATACAAATGGCCAACGAACATATGCAAAGATGCCCAACTTCACAAATCATTAGAGAAATGCAAATCAAAACCACAATGAGATACCATCTTACACCCATCAGGACGGCTACTATCAAAAAAACAAGTGTTGGCAAGAATGCGGAGAAACTGGAATCCTTGTGCACTGTTCGTGGGAATGTGAAATGTTGTAGCTGTTATGGAAAACAGTATGGAGGTTCCTCAAAAAATTAAAAACAGAATTACCATATGATTCAGTAATTTCACTTCCAGGTATATATCTGAAAGAATTGACAGCAGGGATTCGAACAGTCATTTGTACACCCATGTTCATAACAGCATTATTCACAATAGCCAAATGGTGGAAGAAACCTAAGGATCCATCAACAGATGAATGGATAAACAAAATATGGTATTACATACAGTGGAATATTACTCAACTTTAAAAAGAAAGGAAACTCTAACACATGTTACAAACTGAATGAATCTTGAAGGCATCATGCCAAGTAAAACAAGCCAATCACAAAAAGACAAATACTGTATAATTTCACTTATATGAGGGATCTAGAGTAGTCAAGATCACAGAAACAAAAAATTGGATGGTGGTTGGCAGGGGATGGGAAAAGGGGGTAATGAACAGTCATGTTTAATGGTTTACAGAGTTTCAGTTTCACAACATTCAGTTTCTGGAGATTGGTTGCACAGCAATGTGAATATACTTAATACTAGATTGTATGCTTAAAAAGTTAATAAATTTTGTATTATGTGTATTTTAACAAAATTTAAAATATTTTAAAAAGCAATCAGTCACAAATTTATTCCAGTTAATATATCAAAAGGCATGATAACAATTTAAAAATGATAACTCACAAAATAATATTCTTAAGTAGCCAATACAATAGGTTCCACTTATCATCCTTCTCCAAAATGTCTCACTTTCCTCCTATAAAATGTTTAAGGTATTTTTTTAAAGAAAGAAATGTAAATTAAAAAGGATGAAAATCCAGAAACCCAATCAAGTGTATAAGGAATCTAGCTCATAATAAAACTGATACTTCAGGGGCCGGCCTGGTGGCACACTGGAGAGTGCGCCGCTTGGGAGCGTGGTGGCGCTCCCGCCGAGGGTTCGGATCCCATGTGGAGACCGGTTCCCGCTCACTGGCTGAGCGCGGTGCGGGTGCAACACCGAGGGTTCCAATCCCGTTGCCGGTACCCAGTACGGGCGCGACACCAAGGGTTGCGATCCCGTTACCGGTCAGTAAAAAAAGACAAAAAGGAAAAAAAAATAAAAATAAAAATAAAACTGATACTTCAAATTAGTGAACAGAGGATATATAAAAAGCTCTTACAGATTAATAAAACAAAGTAAACAAAAATCCAATGAAATGAATGTGACTAGCCAGGTATTTTTGTAAACATACATCTATATACAAATTCACTGAGTGGCACACTTAAAATTTGTGTATTCTATGTAAATTATACTAAAAATCACTTACGAACATGTTAAAAATGAGCTAACAATCTGAAGAAGCAGTTCACAAAAAAGAATATCCAACTGGCCAAATTACTCAACATTCTTAGTCATCAATGAATAATAAATTAAAACCAAATTGACAGCTCTACAAATGAACCAGAAATAAAATAAATTAAATTAAAATGTAAAATAAAATAAAGTCTGATGATAGCAAGTGTTAAGAAGACAATGGAGCAACTAAAATTCTCAAACATTGCTGATGACAGTGGAGTATAAATTGGACTAACAATTTTTTTTTTTTTCCTTTTTGTCTTTTTCCGTGTCCGGCAACGGATTGCAACCCTCAGTGTCGCCCCGTACCGGACCGGGACCAGCAACGGGATCGCAACCCTCGGCGTTGCTCCCACGCCTCACTCAGCCAGTGAGCGGTCTGTATGTGGGATCCGAACCCTCGGCGGGAACGCTGCTGCGCTTCCCAAGCAGCGCACTACAGCAGTGCGCCACCAGGCCGGCCCCTTGGACTAACAATTTTGAAAAACTGGCTGTTTCTACTAAAACAGAAGATATAAATACCCTAATGTTCCAGTAATTCAACCCCTATATATATATATATATCTCATAGAAATACAAACATATTTGCACCGAAAATCATGTACAAGAACATTAGTAGCAGTATTATTTATAATAGCCCGAAGCAGTACAGACATTACATTGAAAGAAGCCAGGTACAAAATACTACATATTGTATGATTGTATTCATATCAAAGTCAAGAAGAGGAAAAGCTAAAAGTGAATACTATTTGTCTGGTGGAAGGGAAGGGTAGCCACTAGAAAGAGAAACAAGAGAATCCTCTGGGGTAATGGAAATATTGTATAATTTGAGCTCAGCAGTGATTACACTTACAAATACATGTGTAAGAATTCATCAAGCTGTTTACCTCAGATATATGTACTATATAAATCTCACTGTATTTTATATTTCAATTTTTAAAAATCAATGAACACCAAGTGTGAACAACTGAAACTAGTTTTTACTAGGAATATAGTAAACAGAAATGAGTACAAATGTCTATCCTTATGGACTGCAAATGTTCGTAGAATTACCAACAAACACCACAAACTTAAATGAACCAAAATGCCTATCACCAGTAATTGTGACACATTCATATAATAAAATACTACAAAGCAATGAAAATGAATTTTAAAACTGCTGCATATAAAATAGATTAATCACACAATCACGTTGAGACAAAAAACATATATTCTGTTTGGCCCAATTAATATAATGTTCAAAAACAGGCAAAAATTGTGGAAGAGGGATGGAGTAATGAATGGAATGAGTCACAAAGGTAGTTTCTGGGATTCTGCTACTGTTTTATTTCTTAACCTGACTGGGTAGTCACATAGTGTATTCATGTTGGAATAATTAATCAAACTACATATTTATAACTTTCATTATTTCTATTATTCTGTCATACTGAGACAGGAGGTGCTCAGCTTCCCTGAGGCTGGGTCTCAGGCCACTCCCCTGACTCTCAAACCACTCCCTGAAGTCTCAGGCCCCTTTTCTGGATCCTGAGTTACTGTTGCATGTTACACCTATTTTCAGCACCAACATGGGGGGATTGAGACCAAAGGAGGCAAATATGATCAAACGTCCATGGTCGAATATGCACAGACTAGGAGTTATATAAGCGTTACATAACCGGAACCCACCCCCTTAGTTAAATATTCGTAGACAACATGAAAATATTAGGTAGTCAACGATAAAAGGTGGAAGCCAGGGCAAAATAAGACAGCAGCTCACTCTCTAGCCTGCCCTCACTTTACCCGTAAAGTATGTATTCTTTACTCTTTCTATTAAACTAACTTTCACTTACTACTCTGACTCTGCTCTTGAATTTTTTCCTGCAGCAGAGTCAAGAACCTGATAGAGAACAGGGTCAAAAGGTCAGTGACCTGACCTACCCCAAACCTTCTCCTCCAGTAACAATACTTGTAAAGTATGTATTCTTTACTCTTTCTATTAAACTAACTTTCACTTTCTACTCTGACTCTGCTCTTGAATTTTTTCCTGCAGCAGAGTCAAGAACCTGATAGCGAACAGGGTCAAAAGGTCAGTGACCTGACCTACCCCAAACCTTCTCCTCCAGTAACAATACTTCAATAAAAATTTAATTAAAATAATTTTAAGTGAACTTTATTAACATTACCTTATTGTAATCCAAGTTTTTGTTTGCCTATTTGTGGGTTTCTTTCAATGTGCCTTGCATTTTTGTTCTCTAAAATGGCAAGTATACATAAACAATAATTAAGACATAGTGGTGTAACCCCTTCACATATTTACCAGAAAGTAAGTATGCCAATAAAGAGGAATAGGCAAGGAATTAATAATCCTGGCTGAACCAGAATCCCCAAATCCCATACAGTGACAGTGTAGTAACTATACTTATAGTCCCAATATTTCACCCTTCCTCTACTCCTCCCTTTGCTATATGAATAAAGAGACCAAGTATATTTCCCAACTCTGAGTTTGTGTTCTATCCTGTGACCTGTTTTGGCCAATGGCATGTTAGCTGGCATGATATATGACCAAAGACTTGAAAAGCGCCTGTGTAACTGTGTCTGCTCTTTGACACTTCTGCAATCACCAAGACAAACAGGCAGCCTGCTAGAAAAGAAGAGACATACTGAGAAGAACACCTGTAGTTAAATCAACTGACAGACACTTGAAGGAGCACAACCATCTTAAGAGAGTATAGCCTGCACTAGCTGACCGAAAGACAACTCAGATGCATGAACTAAATAAATGCCTATTATTGCATCCCACTATTTTGTCTTTTTGCTCTTATATAGCAATAACTAACCAACACATACACCAAGGAAATCTTTCTCTCAAGAAACAAAAATGTCCTGATGGACCACAAATGATAAAAGAAAACCTCCTAAATACATTTCCTTTAAGATTTAAATAACAATTTTACTTTTCTTTTGGTTGAAATTACAGAAAAGTCTTTTTCTATGTATGTACATACATTTATGTATATGTATGTATGTATGTGCATACACAGTCATGCATTGCTTAATGACAAGGATACATTCTGAGAAATACATCAATAGGCAGTTTCATCATCGTGCAAATGTCATAGAGTATACTTACACAAACCTGCATAGTATAGCCTACTACACACCTAGGCTATATTGTATAGACTATTGCTGTTAGACTACAAAGCTATATAGCATGTTACTGTACTGAATACTGTAGGGCAACTGTAACACAATGGTAAATATTTGTGTATCTAAACATATTTAAACATAGCCAAGGTATAACAAAAATACAGTATTATAATCTTATAGGAGCACCATTACATATGTAGTCCACCATTGACCAAAATGTCATTAAGTAGCACATGACTGTATTTTACACAGGTGGGATCATATAGTATATAGCTTTGTACCAGACTTATTTTTCACTAAATATATCACACATACACATATCATTAAAAATTCTTGCATATTGTGATTTTAATGGCCATAGTATTATATCATATGAATGTACCATGATGTATCTATTTCCTTATATTAAACATTTACAGTCAAATGTTTCTTATCCTTAATCCTATCTAAGCCATTCAGTCCCCAGATGACAACCAAATCTTGTCACCAAATTTCATTTTCAAGCAACCAATATTCCAACCATAATCTCTATTTTTATCAGCTCATTGCCACTCATATGTTCTATTTTATAAAAACCTACTATTTTACCCATGTTAAAAAACTCTGTGTATTTGTCATTTATATTCACTTACAGATCTTTATTTTACTCTGAGTTTCTGAAAAGCACTGCTGCTAAACCTTTGCTTATAGGACTGTTCATTGTAACTAAGATTTATTTTAATCTGAATTCATAGGAATATATCCACAAATTAGGACGTTATCCTTGTGGGTAAACAGGATTAATTCCATGACAATCCACTTTATAACCTTATTACAAAATTCATTACTTCTTTATCATAATTTTATATAAATAAAGATAAATGATTAAGGAATATATTTTAAGATACTCTCATGTCAAGGTCTAGTTAAGGTAAATTATTCTTTAATTTTCATTAAGCAGTTTAGTAATGTTTAGATTTTAGAATTTATAATCCTTATTCTTAATTGACTGACAGTCAAATCATAATGCTTCATGACCTAAATGATTTAGATTTTAGTATTTGTATGATTTAGGAACAGACTGATAAAATTATAGTATAGTTATTGTAATGATTAATTTTATATGTCAACTTGGCGAGGCTATAATGCCCAGTTGTGTGGTCAAAAACCAGTCTAGATGTTCCTGTGAATGTATTTTTTAGAGGAGATTAACATTTAAAGCAGTAGACTTTGAGTAAAGCAGATTATTATCTATTATGTGAGTAGGCCTCATCCAATCAGTTGAAAGCCTTATGAGCAAAAGATTGAGGTTTCCTGAAGAAGGAATTCTCCTGAAGACTATAACTTAGAAAACCTGAGTTTCCAGGTTTCTGTCCTGCAGAATTCAAAACTCAAGACTACATCAATTCAACTCTTACCTGAATTTCCAGTTGGCCAGTGTACCCTACAAATTGTAAACTTGCCAGCCCCCACATCGTGTGAGCCATTTCCTTAAAATAAATCAATCTATCCCTCCGACCCCTCACTCAATAGATAGATAAATAAATAAAACACATACAACATTTATCCCACTAGTTCTGTTTCTCAGTAGAACACTGACTAATAAAGTTCCCCATTCAAAAAAAATTAATTAGCACCTACAGTGTGTGACGGTAGTTCAAAAAGTTCATAGAAAGACTCATATTACCTTTCAATTTTATTTTCCCATGAACTTTCTGAAGTACCTTCATCTGTCCCATACTGTATTAAGGAATATTAAGATGAAAAAAATAAGTAGAGGTCAAATCTTTGCCCTTGAAAAGTTTGCAATATTGACAGGGAGACAAGTATACAGACATTTCACAAGTAAACAAATATATTTAACATTATTCTCACCTTTATTACAAGAAAAACATCTTGGGAAGGATAAGTGATAGAAAAAATAGCTGATCTTGCCAAGGTGGTAATGGCAGCAGGTGGTACATGGGGACGTAACAATCCTTTCATCTGGTCAGAATTAAGGTCAAAATAAAAGTTTTCTGAAATCTAAAAAATATATTCACATATTAAATTCTAAAATTTTACAAAAACCCACAAAAATCATAAATACCCACCTTTAAAGTAGTGCACATGTTAGGACATTATAATCTAACCTACAGTTTATCTTATATTTCACTGAGACCAATATGTCTAAATCAAAGCAAAAGAAACAAGCTATTTGGGAAATATAATACAATAAACACATTGTAAAGAATCATATCTCAAATTCTTTCGATTACAATTTTAACCTCTAATAAACTGTACAAAGAAATTATCATTGAGATAGATGACTCCAAATTGAGTTTTTAAAAAATTGTATGAATAATATCTCAGCAGTTTTGATATACCAAATACAAGTTGCTAGAGAAGAGTTTCATTAAAGAAATCCATAATATGTCATATGATGACAGCAGAAGTCACTGAAGACACTTCAAGTTTTTACTACACATTAGGCTTAGAATATTAAATTAATAAATGCTGTATGAGACAGCTCTCTGAAAAACTCCTAAATGTAATAAAGATATGATAGTAAAACTAAAAGCATTATTTAAAATAGAATATTTAAAATATACTAAATAGTCTTTTAGCTGGTGAGAATTTGAAAATTATGTCAATAAAAATTCACTGTCATCATCATTCTTATCTTTTATGCATTCTTTGCCTGAAATGTTTTTCCTGCATTATATCCTTTCTACTCCTTAAATTAAAAGAAAGTTGCTTCTGCTACTTGCTTTTGGAACCCTTTCAATGAAACAAAAAGCAATTTTCAACTAAAGTATTTTATAATGAGAAAAACTTGTCTTAATAAATTAAGATTAATAAATTCATATAACTTAAATAAATTAAATATCTATTTCCCTTTTTAAAAGACGCACATTTAATAATTCTCGAAAAAAATTGTCTTAATAAATTAAGATTAATAAATTCATATAACTTAAATAAATTAAATATCTATTTCCCTTTTTAAAAGACGCACATTTAATAATTCTCGAAAAAAATCATTATTTATCTCATATAACAACTTAAAATCAGGTTGTGAAACTTGTGATTATGAACAAATAACTACAGTCAAATGTTTTAACTTTACCTTTTTCTTTTCCTTGACGTCATATAAAGCCAAACTGGCAAAAATGGGTTCAATTTCAATCTCAAACCTTTATGAAGAAAAATTTTAAAAAATTTAAAAATAAATATAAAAGACATAGTTGAAAAGAAATTCTGACTCCAAAACTAAATTATCTCAATTCCTTGCATTTTTCTACACTGTGCCTTTGCCTACACTACACCTTCTTCCTGAAATATACTTTTCCCTGCACATGTTTCATGGTCTTAATCAACCATTAGCTCCTAGGTAATGATCCTCATAGGTAATCCTCCTTAATTTCTCCAACTACAACTAATCTCAAACTGCCTAAAAGCTTCATGGCTTTTTATGTCCATTTTGTGGCACTAATCACTTTCTAATATTTCATTGTTTATTCACATATGTTCATTTTTAAATTAGCTTTAAAAATAAAAGCTTAATGCTTTATTTTTCAAATTATAAATCACACATTCGATGCAAAAAACTTAGAAAATACACAAAAATATTCAGAGGAAAACAGGAGCCCCCAAAATTCCACCACATGGAAAGAATCAAAATTAACAGTTTAATGCCTAATCCATCTAGACTTTTGTCTATGTATAAATGCACCTGTTAAACGGATTTTTTTAAAAACAAAATGTCATGATAAACATAATATTTTGTAGTTTGTTTTTTTTTTGTCTTTTTTCGTGTCCAACAACGGATCGCAACCCTCAGTGTCGCGCCCGTACCGGACCGGGACCGGCAACGGGATCGCAACCCTTGGTGTTGCGGCCGCACCTCGCTCAGCCAGTGAGCGGGAACCGGTCTGTATGTGGGATCCGAACCCTCGGCGGGAGCGCCGCCACACTCCCAAGCAGCACACTGTAGCAGTGCGCCACCGGGCCGGCCCTGTAGTTTGTTTTTTTAACTTAACATTTTATGGCAAATCTCTATGTCATAAATATTAATCTTACTATAATCTTTAATGCTGGCCTAGTAATTCCCATATGGGAAAATTTATTCTATAACTGTATGCTTAAGTTGAGATGTCTAATTCACTTCCAAAAACGATAACTTACATATAGTAAACATTTAGTAAATATTTACTGAATTAAATAATATGTAATGTGAGGTTAACTAAAACTCTAGAGCAATGACAATTTTGCCCCAAATGGGACATCTGGTAACATCTACAGACATTTTTAGTT
Source organism: Galeopterus variegatus (assembly GCF_000696425.1). NCBI lineage: Eukaryota > Metazoa > Chordata > Mammalia > Dermoptera > Cynocephalidae > Galeopterus > Galeopterus variegatus. Next base: position 101,213 of record NW_007727671.1, read on the forward strand.
ATCACAATTGCAGGAGTGTTACTGGCATACAGCAAGTAGAGGCCAAGATGTAACTAATCACCCTACATTGTACAGGACAGCCCCTGACAACAAAGAACTATTTGGACAAAAATGTCAATAGTTCTAAGTTGTAATAACCCTGCTCTACATTGCTAAGTTTCATATTACAAAAATATCAGTCAAGGTCCTTGTAGGAGACAGATAACATATTTGCATTAATTATGTTAAGTGAAATAAGCCAGGTACAGAAAGAGAAATACCACATGTCCTCACTCATAAATGGTAGCTAAAAAAAAAAAGAGAAGGAAAGAAAGAAAGATGCGACCATTACAATAATTCACTGGAAAAAAATAATAAGTTGTTGAACTTCCAAAAGGAGAGAAGAGAACTAAGGCCACTAGAGATGGGAAGGGAGAAGGATAACAAGAAATTGGTAAAGGGCCAAAAAAAAATGATTACATTGTATAATGTTGAGTATACTAATTATCCTGGAAAAATTTTAAAAATAAATAGTTTTTTTTTAAAAAAAAGAAAGTTTAATAAAGGACCTTTACAAAGATCTGGACAGAATCTAGAGAAAACAACTACAGAGAGTGCCACTCCCTGGGGCTAGCAACAACAGGAGTCATTACCAACCCTGGACCTAAAAAAGAACATGAAAGTGGTAGCCAAAAATTAGAAAGCACAGCTGTACAGAGGACCCTTCACAGAAACTGTAGCCTTAGGGAGAAGGAGGCAACAGATCAAAGCGACTCAGTAGGGAAGGAGTTAGGGAAATGAAGAGCCTACCTGATCTCACTCTCTTCCACCCTCTAACTTCTGGCTAACACCTACTTCTTCTCTAAAACACTTAATACTCTTAATCTTTTTGATTTTGGCCACTCCAGTGGGTAAGTGATATTACACTGGATTTTTCATATGTATCTTTTCATATACTTATCGACCACCTGTAAATCCTCTTTTGGTCCATTTTTCTATTTATTTTTGGCTTTTTCCTCACCAAGTTGTAGTTCTTTATGTATTCTGGATATAAGCACACTGTCAAGTAAATGTGTTGGAAATATCTTCTCCTCCTCTACAGCTTGTCTTCACTCTCTTGGGTCTTTTTATGAACAAAAGTTGTCCATTTTAATGAAGTAAACTGTATCAATGTTTTCCTCTAGGGGTAGTGCTTTCTGTGCCATGTTAAAAAAATCTACATTCTCTTTTAGAAACTCTACCATTTCGTCTTTCACATTTAGGTCTACTATCAATCTGTAAATAATTTTTTGCATATGGTGTGAAGTAGTGGTCAAGTCTCCTTTTGTCATATATACGTGTATATACTTATATATATGTACACACACACACACACACACTTCAAAAAGTAGTGGAAAAACTGAATTGAAAGATATGAATGTTTCCATGAACTTCTTGATGTACCCTCATGTATATACAGAGAGAGAAAGAGAGACAAAGAGACACAAACACAAACAGACAGACAGACAGACAGACAGACACAGAGAGACAGAGAGGGAGGGACAGAAGAGAGGGAAATAGAGAGAGGATGAAAGAGAGAGAAAGAGAGAAACAGATATCGATCTGCCCTGACAATTTACTGAGATACCCTTTCCCCACTGCTCTATGGTGCCCACTTTTATTGTAAATCAAAAATCCATAAACATGTGGGTCTCCTTAGTCTATTCCATTGGTCTATTTGTCTAATCATTCATCAATACTATACTGTCTTAATTACACAGTGTCGTACTAAGTCTTGATATCTGGTTTTGTTTTGTTTTTTGTGATGTTCTTCAAAACTGTCCTGTCTCCTTTTAGCTCTTTGCATTTTCATATAACTTATATTCAGCTGGAAATAAGCAAAAACAAATCAAAGGTAAGAGGAATACTAATTTATTTATTCAAAAAATTAGTATCCCAATATATAATTTAGTGCCACAAAACTCCTGTATAATAACTTTTTTTATAATATCCTTATAAAGATCCATACAAGGGTGCTTCAAAAAGTTCATGGAAGGATCCATATTACCTTTTAATTCTATTTTTCCATGAAATTTTTGAAGTACCCTTGCATTATTACTGTGATGAACAAAGGTGCAACTCTGGAGAAAATAATGTGAAGAAACTAACACAATTCCAGTGTGCTCTACTTTAAGAAAGGCTTTATGTGTAACAAGAATTTATAAATTAAATATATCGTTTCATTTTTTTAAAGTTTCTGAAGGCTCTTCCAATAAAAAAAGACTGCAAAAATGCATACATAAAGATTTTTTCTTTTCTCTTTCTAAATGTGTATTTCTCATGCATTTAGTACACAATTTGAGTAAATAACTACAAAAAAAAAAAAAAGCATACCACAGTATTCCCATTCAACCAAACATATGCATGCTCTAGTTTATCAAGAAATGCTATTTGAGAACCAAATATTCAATGGCTACTAAACTGCAAAAAAAGTTAATTTTTATTCACCATAAATGTAATGCATACTAATTTATTTAAAATGTTAAGGATACAAAAAAACATAAAGGAAAAAAAAAACTTTTAATGAACCAAAGGTCAAAAGACATTACTGATAGAATTTGGCTTATTTCCTTTAGGAAATTTTTAATTGGATGTGTTTGCACACATTTGCTTAAAAACAATTATGATAATACCATTTTGAAAATTATATCAATATGTGTTGACCTTCAATTACGATTTAAAGTCAATTTGACCTAATATTAATATTGGTCCCTCTATGTCTTAATATATACTTTTACTTTCGACCTTTCTGGGTGCTTGTTTCACATGGATCACCTGTTTTAAAAAAAAAAAAAAAATCATACAACTGGATTTTTTTAAATGCAGTCTGACAATCTTTCTCTTTTAAATGGATGGTTTGCTCCATTTACACTTATCGTCAAGACATATTAGAATTCATTTCTAGCATCTTATTTTTATTTTTCTCCTTTTTGTAAGAGTTTTTCCATTCTTGCCTTCTATTTGGATTGACTGATATTTCCACTTTCAATTTTTTCCCGTTATTTGTCTAGAAGTTATATTTCTATTTTTTAATGGTCTCCCAAGAACTTTTGAGTACATAGTTAACTTAAAAAGTCTTATTTTAACCAATATCTTTACCACCATCCCAAACAATCCCTCAGAATGCTTTAATTAATCACCCTCCAATTTATAAATTATATTAGATTTTTAGTTCTACTTCAATTATTTTAACCTCATAAACTAGACAAAATTAGAGAAAACACTGAGGTTTATCTTCATGTTTTCCATTTCTTTCCTCACCATTCTTCTTCCATCTAAAATCCTTCCTGAAGTACTTCCTTCAGAAGTTACATTTTTATTGATAAACTCTTGTTAAGGAAACACTTCCAGTTTTTATCAGTCTAAAAAATTATTTACGTCATTTGTAGTAGATTTCAAAAAATGAACACAAATTCTATGCAGATCCTCCCATTAAGAAGTAGTCTATCTCCTCACTTTGAATTTAGGCTAGGGTTGTGATTTGTTTTGATCAATAAATGCTATTTTGTAAGAGTCCTAATCCAAGGCCACAGAGGCCTTACAGCTTGGATATGGTTTCAGTGTTTGCCTTCTTCAAAACCCATGTTGAAACTTTATCCCTAGTGTGCCAGTATTGAGAGGAGGGGCCTTTAAGAGGCTCTGCCCTCATCAATGGATTAATCCACTCATGGGTTGGGTAATGGGTTATCATGGGAGTAGAACTGATGGCTTTATAAGAAGTGGAAGAGAGAACTGGGCTAGCATGCTCAGCACCCTCACCATGTGATGCCCTGTGCTGCCTCAGGACTCTGTAGAGTCTACTATCAGCAAGAAGGCCCTCACCAGATGCAGCCCCTTGACTTTGAACTTCCCGTCTCTAGAACTGTAAGAAAAAAATTTCATTTCTTTATAAATTACCCATTTTTAGGTATTCTGTTATAAGTAACAGAAAACGGACTAAGAGAAGCTCTGCTCTCTTCTTCCTGGAAACCCTTCCACCACTACGTGAACAACTCCAGGTTAGCCTAAAGAATGACATAAGCATGGCTACTCTCCCTGCTGACATTAGACTAACTGCCAAACACGTAGGTGAGAAACTTCTAGACCAACTTGCCTGTCAACTGCCAGACATGTGAGGCCTTTATAGATCATCCAGTTCCAGCCAAATTGGCCCATACTACAAGAAAACCCCCAGAATGATGAGAAATAATGAGTATTTGCTGTTTGAAGACATTACATTTTAAGGTGGCTTACAGTGCAGCAAAAATTAACTGCTTCAAGAATATGTTCCCCCCAGAATGATGAGAAATAATGAGTATTTGCTGTTTTAAGACATTACATTTTAAGGTGGCTTACAGTGCAGCAAAAATTAACTGCTTCAAGAATATGTTTATTGGAAGATAATTTTACTGAGTATAAAAATCTTGGTTGACAGTTATTTTCTCTAAACACTGACATATCACTCAATGACTTCTGACTTCCATTGTTGTTGTGATAAATCAGCTGTTAGGCTAATTGTAATTTCTTCACATACAATCTCTTTTTTTTCCCCCTCTGGTTGCTTTTAATATATTCTATTGGTTTTTGGTAGTCTGCATTTTTACTATTTTGGTCTAGGTATGAAACTTTCTTTATTTATCCCTCCTGGACCTCACTAGTCATCCAGAATTGAGAGTTACTATTGTTTCATAAATTCTGAACAATTCTCAGCCACTATCTCTGTAATAATTGTTTCCCTCTTCCCTAAGTTACTTCCATTCTGGAATTCAAATCAGACTTCTGTTGATATTGCTTTCAGACTTTCCATCTATTTATGTCTGTGTGTACGTTCTATGTGAATTTATTCACGTCTGTCTTCTAGTTCATTTATTTACTCTTTCATCTATGTTTACTCCATCTAATTTGAGTTTATAATTTCAATTATAAAATCTTGAGAAAGATCAAATGAATCCTTTTTGAATCTTCTTGGTCAATTCTGAGAGTCTCTTGTTCCTTTGTAATTTTTAAAAATAATTATTTACTTAAATATATTTTAAATATTTATTTTATATTCTATATCTGATCGATAGTCCTTTGCAGGTCTGCAGTTTGTTTTGCCATGTTTGGTGACTTATGACTGGAACTGGAACTTTATTTGTAGAAATTTTTTGAGGCCTACATTTTAAAAGTGGGTTCCTCTAAAACAATCAGTGTATGCTTCTGCCAGGCAGCTGGGGCCACTACAAATATGGAACCACTTTAAATTGAATTTTTGTCTTGAAGTTTTTTGAGATAATATGCAAGCTTATAGCTAGGAATTCTCAGTTTTGTCTCTCTTTTTTTCCTGTTTCTGATCTTCCTTCCCCCAGCTAGAGCCAAGGTTGTAACAGACAAATAACTCTACCACTTAGAATATTACTCCTATGAAATCTTGTGTTAGGCACTTATGCAAGAGTCTGTTTCTACCCTGCTTGGGTGCCAATCTCTTTCCCTTGTGTAGCCCATTAAAACCAAGCATGGGTAATGGCCCTAATGTAAAAATTATCTACAGAATGCTTACCACCATGAAATTATAATCTCTTAGCATTTTTAGGCTTCCAAAAAATATATATCAGCTTGACCACGCCTGCGATAGGTTTTCCTGAATGTCTAAACCACTGTATTACTAACAGCCTTCCTAATATTAGAAACAATTTTCTCATGCAAAATAAAGGAAGTCTATTCTTGCAGAACAAAATGTAAAAGAAATTACTTTTAAAAATTTATCAGCTAAAATAAGGCTACCATTTCTAACCCATTCTGAACCTACAGTGTGACCCAAAGTTCTTCCTCAACTTAAACCTGGATATTTCTTATCATAGATAAATCAAATGTATATAATTCTTGGTTCAGAATTTTTAACAAGAGCTCATCAAATAAAACCTAAAGAAAATAGAGCTATGTGAAAAATTATTCTATATTTTATTTCTCTAAGGGAGAAATAACAAACTTAGAACTTTTATTAGTCAAGCAGATCATAAGTAAAACTATAATGAGATAACACTTCATATTCATTAGTATGGCTATGATCAAAATGACAGAAAATAACAAGTGCTGATGAGAATGTAGAGAAATTAGAACCCTCATAACTTGCTGGTGATAATGTAAAATGGTACAGCTGCTTTGGAAAACAGTCTGGTGGTTCCTCCAAAAGTTAAACATGAAGTTACCATTATTGGCCACAGTTCTACTCCTAGAATGTATATATCCAAGAGAAATGAAAACACATGTCCCACAAAACTTGTACACAGATGTCATAGCAACATAATTCATAATAGCCAAAAAGTGGTAGCAACATAAATGTTTATTAACTGATTAATGAATGAACAAATTGTGGTGTATCCATCCAATGAAATATCACTCAGCCATAAAATGAAAGACTGATACATGCTACAACATAGATAAACCCTGAAAACATACCAAGTGAAAAAAGCCAGACACATATCGTATGACTCCATTGACAGGAAATGCTCACAATAAGCAAATCTATAGACAGAAAGTAGGCTGGGGTTGCCTAGGGCTGAAGGAGTGGAGAAAACAGGGAGTGACTGCTAATGACTATGGGATTTCTTTTTGGGGTACTGAAAGTGATCTAAAATGTATTGTGATGATAGTTGCACAGATCTGTGAATATACTAAAACCCACTGAACTGTACACTGGGTGAACTGAGTGAATTCAGTAGTGAATTGTACAGTGGGTATACACTAGGTGAACTGCATAATATATGAATTATATCTCAATAAAGCTGGTATTTAAAAAAAATACTGAAAACCACCCTAATGTTCATCAACTAACGGACAGATAAATAAAAGAGTGTATCCACACAGTGAAATATTGTTCAGCTATGAACTACTGATATACGAGACAACACAGATGAACCTTGAAAACAGTATGCTATGAGAAGTCAGACACAAAGGCCACATATTGTAAATTCCATTTATATGAAATATCTAGAATAGGTGAGCTCATAGAAACAGAATGCAAATTATTGGTTGCCAGAGGCTGAGAGGAAGGGAGAACAGGAAGTGACTGCTAATGGTATTGTAACAGACTGAACTGTATCCCCTCATTATTCATAAGTTAAAGTCCTAACCCCCAATGTGATTATATTTGGAGATAGGGCCTTTAAGGCAGTAATTAAGGTTAAATGAGGTCCTCAGGGTGGGGCACTAATCCCATGCACATGGTGTCCTTGTAAGAGGAGGAAGAGAAACCAGAGACCTCTCTCCCTCTGTGCATGCACACAGGAAAGGTCATATGAGGACAGGGTGAGAAGGCAGCCATCTGCAAGCCAGGAAGAGAGGTTTCACCAGAAACCAATCCTCCAGCACCTTGTTCTTCGACTTCAGTCTCCAGAACTGTGACAAATAAATTTCTGTTGTTTAAGCTACGCCATCTATGGTATACTGTTATAGTTGCCCAAGTAAACTAATACAGGTATGGAATTTCTTTCTGGGGTGATAAATATGTTCTGGAATTAGATAGTAGTGATTGTTGCACAACTCTATGAATATATACCACTAACTTGTATGCTCTAAAAGGGTGAATTTAATATGTAAATTATATCGAAATAAAGCTGTTAAAAACAATAAAAGATTACAAGAGCTAACGTTAGGTGTCCAGATAGTCAAAAGACTCAATGCACTTACTCTAACAGGTTTCTGGGTAAATCTAAGTAGATAGAAAGTAGTAACTTTCAAGGAAAGAAAATCACTAGAATTATATACAAAAGTGGTCTGTCCCTACGAGGTGCTTCTTTTAGAAAGTTCTGTGTATTGAAACTTCTTTTTGGGGGGCTTGCTGGTTAGCTTAGTTAGTTAGAGCATGGTGCTGATAACACCAAGGTCCAGGGTTCAATCCCTATACTGGCCAGCCACCAAAAAAAGAAAAAAGAAACTTTTTTCTTAAGTCTGAACTAATAATTAACTTATAATATTATAAGGTAAATGCTGGACAGAGACTTATCCCCCCTCCTTGTGCATAGCTGAGTTCCCCCTCCCCCTGGGAAACTACCCCTGGCCAAGGTAGTTTACCCAAGGAAAGGCACGTCTCCTTTAAGAAAAACGGAAGATAGGTGGAAGCAGGGTCCCTAAGTAAATTGACACACTGGTATGAAAGTGTTCTGGCACCAGAAGGGTAGCAAGTAAGTTAACTTATCCACTCAGCCAGATCTCCCGTGCTCTTTGAGCTGGGTGAGGGTCTACACATACGAATGTGAATGATTTACCTCTCCTTTAATCTATTCATTATATAACTGTTGTACATACCCCATGGCAGTGCAGATTTCTAGCTGACTGGCTGCCATCAGCACCTCCCATAAGTCTAATAAACTCATGTCTCTACCTATTGGCCGGGGTGAGATCTTTGGAATAGGTGAACACTACACAAGTGCCCTTTTAGATCTGGGGCTCCCACAATACAAATGTTAACATGATATAATGAAAAGAGAATAGAGTTTGTTTTATATAAAGGAATGAACTACTGACATTTGATACAACACAGATGAACCTGGCATAATAATGAGCATGACAGTTAACCTCTGCTAATCTTTAAATCCTGGTTTCCTCATTCATAAAATGAAGAAAATAATATCTACCTTATAGAATTACTCTGAAGACAGCATGAAATAAAATGAGAAAGCACTTTGTAAAGCAGCATATAAATGTTAGATACATCACCTCAATGTTAGCAAAAGCCATTTAACCTTTTTAAAGAAGGAAAAAAAGTATATGCTTCTGTTATGATATGATATTTATATGTTGGTGTTCATACACAGTTCCTGGCTCATACTACTTTCTGACCTTCTCCTATCCTCCTTTCACCTGCTCCTTTTTCTCCCTGAGGCAGGAAATTCTCTGACCTCCCTTAGCTGATCACAGGTCATAAGACCCCATTTCAGGAGGGGTCTGCCCCATGCCCAGGAGGAAGGAATGCTGCATGGAGAGGCCAGGAAGAATCTGAACAAACAGGCCTTGTCAGGTTTCCCCACCCAGGCTGTTAGTGTTAGATCATACCCTTTTTGTCCATTCTCATTTCTAAATGGTTATCCACGCGTCAATCATGCCTATATAATGAAGCTTCCACAAAAACCCAAGAGCTCAGGGTTCAGAGAGCTTCTGGAGAGCTGAACTCATCTGCACGCTGCAAGGGTAGTATACCCCAACTTCAGAGAAAAAGATGCTCCTGCACTTGGGACCCTTCCAGACATTATCCTATGTATGTCTTCATCTGGCTGTTTCTTTGTATCCTTTAAAATATCCCTTGTAGGGCCGGCCCGGTGGCGCACTGCTACAGTGCGCCGCTTGGAAGCGCGGCGGCGCTCCCGCCGAGGGTTCGGATCCCACATACAGACTGGTTCCCGCTCACTGGCTGAGCGAGGTGCGGGCGCAGCACCGAGGTTTGCGATCCAATTGCCGGTCCCGGTCCGGTACGGGCGTGACACTGAGGGTTGCAATCCGTTGCCGGACACGAAAAAAGACAAAAAGGAAAAAAAATATATATATATCCCTTGTAATAAACCAGTAAATGTAAGTAAGTATTTCCCTGAGTTCTGTGAGCCACTCTAGCAAACTAATCAAACCCATGGAGGGGATTATGTGAACCCTGATTTACAGCTGGTTGGTCAGAAGTTCCAGAGGCCTGGACTTGTGACTAGCATCTGAAGTGGGGGGCAGTTTTGGGGACTGAGCCCTCAACCTGTGGGATCTAATGCTATCTCTAGGCAGATAGTGTCGGAATTGATTTGGAGGATACCCAGCTGGCATCTACTAGAAAACTGCTGGCTTGCTTGCCAGTGGGGAGAAATCCCCATACATTTGGTCACAGAAGTCCATCTTCTGGACTGTTGGTTATTGCTGAGTAATAGTGTAGAGAGAAAAACACTTTGGCAGTTTTTGTGTTTGTTCCAGCTTCAAAATCTTCAAAAAACAAAGCTTACCATGGTAACAAAATATAAAACCAACTCTTTAAGGAAAAAGATACATTGTCTTTATATTCCTAATTAAGAACAGTGTCGGATAAATACTAGTAATTTCAGTGAATGTTTTTTCAAGTTTTAAGACTAATTGTATAGCTATGGAAAAGATTTATCTTCTCCTGTGCACCAAAAATGCTCTAAAACCTACCTTCATACATAAGTTTAAATGCTGAATAATAATGCAAAATAAAATAGTCAAATAAATATGTATAGATAACATGTAAATGCAAGTATAAAATAAACATGTATAGATAATGTGTAAATAAAGTATAGAATAACATTTCTCAAAAGAACATAAATGCAAGTATAAAATCTACTAAGATTTTGTTATACTAGTACTCAAAACATTACCGAAGGAAACAAAAATTATACAGTAAAAGAAATAAATACTCACTTGAGTGATAAGCATTTTACAAGAAGTCTTTGACCAAAATGTTCTTTAGGTACATCAGGAACACTAAGCCGTTCTATTGGTTCTTCCTACAAATTGACAAGAAACACCAAAATGAATGCCTATCATATTTCAACCCTTTACAATTTATTTTTTAAGAAATAATTTTATTAATACTTCCAGTCTTCACAACTGAACACAGGAAAGAATAACCTATTTATCCACAAACAGAAGTCATTAGATCATAAGTGTGCTCAATTCAAAGAGATTATTCATTAAGAATAATTCACTAGTATAAAAAAGTATACTTCACTTACAAAAATTATAGCTACGCATCAGTTAAGTTTTATTCCCCACATTATCACAGTACCGTATATAAATCATACTCCCAAAATATCTATCTTAATTATCACTTGCTTCTTTACATGCAAACATCTATACCTCATCTGGTGATGGATGCAAAGCAAATAGTTCCTTGTGACGATTTGAGTTCCTTTGGTCATCATTCTGACGATCTATTTCTTCATTAGGAGTTCGATCAAGTAAATTGGGAAGCAAAGCATCAGGAAGTGAATTTTTCAAGTCAAAGATACTGCAGGCCCAGCTACCTCTTGGAGTATCATCTATTGACATTGAACGTCTTTTAAGATCATCCTGTCATGCAAAACATTAAATACGAATATATTAATTTATAAATTAAAAATAAACTATTTTAAAATAACTTCTTACAATCATTTGAGAATAAAAGTATTACTTGCTCATCCTGGTAGTTGTTGCCATCTGGAACTTCATCAGATTCAAAGACCTGCTTTGGCAAACCTTTTTGCCTTTCTTTCTGTTTATCTAATGTATTGGGATTAAATCCTGTTCCCAGTTTATGATATCTATTCAAAATAAAATAGTTAAACAAACATCAATTTTTTCAAATTTTTCACTCTTTCAGCATCAATATGTAATAAGCCAAGTGTTCTCTGCATTATTTCTTTACATAATAAGGATCTATTCTAGCAGTTTTGATTGTGTGAAACATTTAACCAGAGGTTTAAGAAAATTTTGATTCAAAATTCCTTTAATCGGGCCGGCCCGGTGGCGCACTGCGCTAGTGCGCCGCTTGGGAAGCGCAGCGGCGCTCCCGCCGAGGGTTCGGATCCCACATACAGACCGGTTCCCGCTCACTGGCTGAGCGAGGCGCGGGGGCAACACCGAGGGTTGCGATCCCGTTGCCGGTCCCGGTCCGGTACGGGGGCGACACGGAGGGTTGCGATCCGTTGCCGGACACGGAAAAAGACAAAAAAAAAAAAAAAAATTCCTTTAATCCAACTAAAGAGCAGATCATGAGTTTCCAGAAATAAAACATATTTTCCTTCTTTCCATGCCAACCATGTGTACCTAATTTAAGTTGTACTCTCAATTGAGAAAATTGGTCAGTAAAAAGAAAACTTTGGAAGCCAGGTTAAAGAATAAAAGAAGAAAGTAGAAAATATATATTACATTACTAATAATATAAAATTTTTCAAGGTAAAATAATATATACAGTCATGCACGGCATAACGACGTTTAGGTCAAGTCAGACCTCATATACAACTGTGGCCAGAGCAATAGGCTATACCATATAGTAGTAGGCTATACAATCTAGGATTGTGTAAGTACACTCTGTGATGTTCACACGATGACAAAATGACCTAACAAAGCATTTCTCAGAAAGTATCTCTGTCATTAACACATGACTTGTTATATATATATATAAAGCACTGAATCTTAAAATTTCAAATAGCCAAAAACTTTTTGCTATATCTTGTTATGTATAAAAGATCTTAACCTAAAGCTGCAGACTTTTAAAATGAAAAACAGCAAAGTTTACACTACTATATATATATATTATTTAATTAACATTTTATATATGTATATAAAGCTAAGAACAACTTTTAAGCTAATGTAACCTTCTTTCCTAACAGCCCAGTGTCCAAGAACATCAAATAAGAGCTGATCAAAGAGCAATTACTACTCATGATTCAACACTTCATTGAGTCAAATTGGGGTAATATTTTAATTGCAGCAAAACAATTATGATTACCAGAAGATGGTATGGTTTTTGCTATCAGCCAATTCATAAAATGATGAAGAATCACATTTGATATTAATCACTCACATCCTGTCTAGTTGCTAACGCTCCTAAAATAGGAGCTACATGATGTAGCTCAACATCACAGCATAGTCACAAAATTTTAAAAAGCGTTTTTTCTCTGGAAAAACTAAAATAAAGAAACTCAATATAGTAACATGGTATGTTTTATTCAGAAGCAGATATCTTACTCTTTCATGAAATGTGTCAATTGCCTTAATTTGTGAAGTTGTATGTGTAACCTGCTCTGATATATAAGAATGGTGTTGCATTCTGTACTAAAAAATTGACAGTATGAAATTCAAGAAAACTGACAAGAATAATTCATGATCAATACTCTTTTCTTGTCCTCTAGTCAGCTGCTATATAAACCACCATTTTTCTGACCTCGTCTCTTGGCATTCTCACCCTCACTTATTCTGTTCCAGCCACACTGATCTCTTTACTATCCTTTAAATATTTCCAGCATGCTTCCAGTTATGGGACCTTCGCATGGACTGTTCTTCCCTCTTCCTAGTAACACTCTTTCACCAAATACTGATGGGACCCACTCCCTCATTTCCATCTGATCTCTACTCAAAATCACCTTAATCAGTAAGGTCTCCTGCGTTCACTTATATAGAAAACTTTGTCCCTCTTCTTGGCCCTCCCTAAACCCTTCACTCTACTTTTTTCCTCCACAAGACTTACCTCCACCATATCTATTATATATTGCTCTGTGTTTGTTTATTGTCTCTTGACCTCATGCCCAACTAGAACGCAAGCTCCATGAGGACAGGGAGTCGATTTTGTTCACTGCTGTGTCATCACATCAGTGCTTGGTATAGTATCCAGTACATACAAGATTCTCAGTGAGTATTGGCTGAATGAATAACTAAATGAAGTACTTTTTTTTTTTTTAATTTTTATTTTGTCAATATACAATGTGGTTGATTATTATGGCCCATCACCAAAACCTCCCTCCCTCCCCCCTCTCCCCCCTCCCACCCAACGATGTCCTTTCCGTTTGCTTGTTGTAACAACTTCAAAGGATTGTA
>NW_007727671.1:115917-116524 GCF_000696425.1 Galeopterus variegatus
TGCCTACTTAGCTCTTTTGCCCATTTTTTAATTGGGTTGCTTGTTTTTTTCTTGTAAAGTTGTTTGAGTTCCTTGTATATTCTGGATATTAATCCTTTGTCAGATGTATATTTTGCAAATATTTTCTCCCACTCTGTTGGTTGTCTTTTAGCTCTGTTAATTGTTTCTTTTGTTGTGCAGAAGCTTTTTAGTTTGATATAATCCCATTTGTTTATTTTTCCTTTGGTTGCCCATGCTTTTGGGGTCATATTCATGAAGTCTGTGTCTAGTTCTATTTGCTGAAGTGTTTCTCCTATGTTTTCTTTAATAAGTTTTATTGTTCAGGGAGTATATTTAAATCCTTAATCCATTTTTGAGTTGATTTTAGTATATGGTGAGAGGTATGGGTCTGGTTTCATTCTCCTGCATATGGATATCCAGTTATCCCAGCACTATTTGCTGAAGAGGCAGTCCCTACCCCAGTGAATAGGCTTGGTGCCTTTGTCAAACATCAGATGTCAGTAAGTGTGTGGGTTGATTTCTGGATTCTCTATTCTATTCCATTGATCAGTTTGTCTGTTTTTATGCCAGTACCATACTGTTTTGGTTATTATAGCTTTGTAGTATA
>NW_007727671.1:116784-138380 GCF_000696425.1 Galeopterus variegatus
GAGTTGATTTTAGTATATGGTTATATGGTGAGAGGTATGGGTCTAGTTTCATTCTCCTGCATATGGATATCCAGTTATCCCAGCACTATTTGCTGAAGAGGCAGTCCCTACCCCAGTGAATAGGCTTGGTGCCTTTGTCAAAGATCAGATGGCAGTAAGTGTGTGGGTTGATTTCTGGATTCTCTATTCTATTCCATTGATCAGTGTGTCTGTTTTTATGCCAGTACCATACTGTTTTGGTTATTATAGCTTTGTAGTATAGCTTAAACTAAATGAAGTACTTTCTGACCCTTCATCATTATGTGCTGAATTATGAAAGAATTTTGTGACTTCATCTTATAGCTCACTATTTCAATTCTTCATGGCATCCACTCTGCCATTAATCCCATCTGCTGAGTTTTTAATATATTTTCACTGATCAAAATTTTAATTTCCAAAGATAAGTAACAGACTTTTGTATGATTACAATATCCTTTCATCCTTTCACATCTCTTTTTTTTTTTCTGGCAGCTGGCCAGTATGGGAATCCAAACCCTTGACCTTGGTGTTATCAGCACCATGCTCTAACCGAGTGAGCTATCAAGCCAGTCCTCCTTTCACATCTCTTATGTACACTAATACCTAAGCATATTAATTACACTTATAGGTCTTAATCTGTGCTCTATTGACTATTGCCTAAGTTGTTAGTTCTCTTACTTGTAGTGATAATTCTCTTTCAAGTGATTTGCTTTCATCAAATACTTACAATTCTGTGTTCTGTGTTCATTTTTGAATTTGTGTCCCCCACAGCTGTCTTGAACTCCTGTATCTGCTTACCCTATCCCATATGCAGTGGTTGTATGGAAAAGGCAGATCATGCTGCCAGGCAAAGTCTGCCAGTATCTAGTCTTCTGAGTATGAGGGTTCCTTCTTCCTCCAAGGTGTGCCCATCCTGGGCATTATTCTATTCTATCAGCTCAAGCCTCCATAATTACCACCAGTGGTTGTATGGAAAAGGCAGATCATGCTGCCAGGCAAAGTCTGCCAGTATCTAGTCTTCTGAGTATGAGGGTTCCTTCTTCCGCCAAGGTGTGCCCATCCTGGGCATTATTCTATTCTATCAGCTCAAGCCTCCATAATTACCACTCTTAAAAAAGGCAGATATCTCTGCTATCACTGCTGTGCACACATGGTACAAGGGGTTTCAAAGTAATCAAATGTCTAACATTTGCCCCAGGTACACCTTCCCTTGCCTGTATTCACTGCTTCTGGGCTTAAAGCACTATGGAAAGTTCTGCATGTATCCTCCCCTTAGACTATTCTGTAGAACTGTGGTTTTCTTTTATGTTCCAATCACACCTATCTTCTACCTTTCAGAGATACCTCAGAACTTCTAGTCCATCAAAAGTACCCATTTTGTCTCCCATTACTATTGTAAATAATGAATAATATCTAGTATAACAGAAAAAATATGAGCTTTAGAGTCTGAAGTCCTTAGGTTTAAATCCTGGCTACCCCACTTTTTGGCTTCTGGGAACTCAGAGAAGTTACTTAACTACTCTGCACCTAAACTACCTTATGTGTTAGAACCTTACATGAGATGAATGTAAAGTACCCAATAAAATGCCCAGCACACAGTAAGTATCCATAAACATTAATTTCCTTACCCTCTTGCCTAAACCAAGGTTATCAACCCCATAATTAAGATTCCATGATTCTGAGGTCAATATATTTTACAAGTCACCTCTTTTTACTAAGATTTCTGATTATAGGTTTCCAACATATATGCATAGAAGTAAAGACTTTTGAATTATCTAACAGAGAAACAGTTTTCTTCAGAAATGTCTAAAACCTGGCTACTAGAATACTTATTGAAATTGCAAGTTCATAAAAACTGTTCTTTTATATATAGGACAGAAAACTGTGCTTTCATTAGGTCATACTAAAACTAAGAAGTATATCAGCATTATCCCTCAGTGATACTTAGCATAATATTAAGCCCAATGAAATAAGACAGCAGTCATGAGGATGCAATAAGCAATGGATATAACACTTTTGCTAGTGCTATTTAGCATCGGTTGCTTCATTTGTGAAAATTATAATTTCATAACAAAATTCTCCATTACTTCAGTCATTGTTTCCTTTAGAAAAATAAAACAAAGCTAAGAAGTTTCAGTAGAAAAATGCTTCTTCACTATGCATATTAGAAAAGTAGTTTTATTTTGTTTCTGAATCTGACTTGGTATTTCAAACACAGTCCACCAGAAAAATAAATTTTGTGGTAGAACAAAACATTATTTTTTACAACTATTTACCTACTTGGTTAAGGGCAGAGACCTTTCAAATAGCTTGATCTGGAAAAGTGGCTATTAAATTAAGTTATTTAAGTTTCACTACATTGAATTCTTTTGAGAAATACAAATTATTCATCAATATCTACGCATGAATTTCTAACATAGATTACAAAATTATCATCATATGTTATTAGTCCTAAATGATTTATGAATAATTAAGAAATATCATTCCCATAAACCTAATATTTTATAAGAAAAATAAGTAAAAGTAATTGTGGAACTCCTAAGAAGAAAATACCTATATACAAAGGTTTTTCTTTTGCTTCTTCAACTATTTTGTTTAAATGAATTTTCAGGTCTTGTAATTATTATTTATCTACCTTAATCCATTTATAAATCCTACTCACTATTTTCAAATGTTACAATAAACATTTAACTTACTTTCTGATCACAATTGCCCAGTCTTCTGTATAACTTCTTATACAATCTCTAACATGTGGATCCATTTCACTATTTTAAAAAAGAAAATATATTTGTAATTTAGACAGGAAAGTATTGATGTTTGTGAATTTGGTTTCTGCAGTTCTTGTTCTTATAACAGGAAACACCATCACAAGAAATAGTATCTAAATAAAATAATGGAAGGCAGCTTTTCTACATTTACACTAAAACCAAAAGAAGATAAATGACTCCTTACTTTTCTTCAGGTACAGCTGAAACAAGGGTTCTGCAGTCCCTTGGACTATAAACAACTTCAATATCATCTGGAGGAAATTCAATCAAATCCCGTAAAGGCCCAGAATCCACAGCTAAAGGATGAGTAATGAGGTAATCTTCCAAATCCACTGGATCCACTGCTTCGGTGAGGGGCACCTTTATAAAGAAGGATGAGTATAAGAGGTGGGCAAAATGAAGAGGTGAATGTAAGAATTTTAAAACTTTTAGCAAAGAAATTTTATTTTTAAAATATGATTTTAACCTAGTTCTTTCTAAAGTTTCAACAGAAACTCAGCCAGATGTATTAAAGAAATCACAAAGTGTTGGTCTTCTTATACTCCTTTACATTTTTGGTTATATGATCTTTAACTTCCTTGCTTAGACTGTGCCCATAATTCTCACATAAAAACAGTAATCATAATTAACAGTTTTATCATACCTTACAGTACTCATTGGAAGGATTCTTTTTTCCTTTTTCATATCTTTGGAATTTTCATTGCTAAGTTTCTAAACAAGACTCTTACTTTATTTGTTGTTATTGTTGATTATCCTTGTAAAAACATATAATCAGAACATTATAGGATGAAAAATGGCCCTCCAAAAATTCTCCATATCCTAATCATGGACCCTGTGCGTGTTACCTTGTATGGAAAAATAAAATAAAAGCGTCTTTGCAAATGTGATTAAGGATCTTAAAATGGGGACATTACCCTGTATTATCTGGGTGGGTCATAAATACAAACACTGATATCCTTATAAAGAGACAGAGGGAGATTTAGGCCATACACACAGAGAAGAAAGCCACATGAAAAGGAAGCAGAGAAGGATTTGAACATTCTGGCCTTAAAGATATAATACACTTTTAAATAATCCATAAGTTATAGAAGTCTGAACAGTAAAATGAAAAAAATACATTGAACTAAATAAAAATACAACATAAAATTTGTGGGATGAGGTAAATGCAAATAAAAAACACAATGAAAGACTACTTCACACCCACTACAATGGCTATTTTTTTTTTAAATTTATTGAAACATAATTGATTATATATATATTTGTGGGGTACAGAGTTGATTATCAGTATTGGCTATGATTTTTTTAAAAAACAGAAAATAACAAGTGTAAGCAAGGATATGGAGAAATTAGATGCTTTGTGCATTACTGGTGGGAATGTATAATGGTGCAGTTGCTGTGGAAAACAGATGATGGTTCCTCAAAAAGCATACAAAAAACATAGGATCTCCCTATGATCCAGCAATTCCACTTCTAGGTATATACCCAAGACAATTAAAAATAGGGATTCAAACAGATACAAACACCACGTATAAACACCATGTTCATAGAAGCATTATTCATAGTAGTCAAAAGGCAGGAACAACCCAAATGACTATCAACAGATGAATGGATAAACAAAATGTGATATATATGATGGATCTTCAAAAAGTACATGGAAAGATTTGTACTACCTTTTAATTCCATTTTCCACGAACTTTTTGAAGTACTCTCATACATACAATGGAATATTAGTCAGCCTTAAAAAGGAATGAAATTCTGATACATGCTACAACCTAGCATGTCTTCATGGGTTATAGTTATTCATGATAACTAAATCTAGGGCCTGACTATGAAAGTTTTGAGTAGTTGAGATATAATTCAGGATGCAAGATAAAGGAGTTCATGACACAAAGAGCTTATTGGAAGGATCATCTCCACTAGCATTGAAATCACCCAGAAATCCATATAACCTAAAATTTCTCCAATGAGCACGTTACTGTTATTAAAAGTAAACTTCATGTTCTAAAATTTTAATAACACAAACAGCATAAACATGTTATTATGAGTCAGTCAAACTGTTATTTCTCTAGCACACCATGTTTGTTCAATTATATCCTTTCATAGCTAAATGGAAAATATTAATGCATAACTCCACCTATCACTCTTATTTTTTAGTTTTCTACAGCATTTGAAAAAAAGACCTCTAATTTTAAGACAAATGGAGGTATGTTTTTAATTCTTATACCTAATTAATAAATAAGAGTTTTTATCAAAACTGATTACCCTCATGCTAGTTTTTTTAATGAGGGCATCTCTGACATAGTACCTAGCTTACAATAATGATTCAATAAATATATATTCCTTTCTATAAAATGCTTCAGTGCCTATTTCTAGAATAGACTCCTAAATTTTCATGTGATGAATCACCTTGGGCCTAGGAAGTTCTACACGTAAAATTCCAGAGTTGATTAAATCCTGAATGTAAAATGACTAGGAAGTTTACACTTCCATGACACCCTCTAATACCTTCTCCCAGCTCAGATTCCAAGAAAGAGTAAATAGCAACAAGTAACGTTATGAGAGTAGTTATGGAACCCAATCTATTCACTCTAATCTTTTCACTATTTTTTCATGGCTTACTCAGTAAAAGACCAATAACAAACCATATTCTGAATATGATACTTACTGTGGTGTGATGGGATATATTGCCAACAATGTTCAGGTTTTTGAGTAGCTGGGGAGAACCACTGTATTGCCCAGAGATCTGCTTCCTAACTTCAGCTGCCACCGTTCTATAACAAAGAAATCAAATCCATTACACGCATTGTTTATTTTATTTTATTTTTTATTTTATTTTGTTGATATACAATGTGGTTGATTATTGTGGACACACATTGTTTAAAAAAAAACCCAAAAACCCAGTTTAAAATGGACTCTCAGTCCATTGCACTTAAAGTAAAATAAACCTAATGGCCTAGTTTTGAGGCCAGCTTGATGACAATTTTGTTCTGGATTGTTCTCAAGCTAGTGGTTGAATTCAAAGCTCTGAACAACTTGGTCCCTATTAGAATTTCTAACTGGGTTTCAAGATAATCTCATTTTCCAAAAAATTATCCAATTTAGGATGTAATCTTTTCCCCTAATTCTCTTCAGTGTCGCCTTCCTTCTTTCACATTAAATCATTCCACACACATTTATTGAGCACTGTTATAAGCCAACTACACAATTAGAAATTCTTGATACAAAGATAAGTTATCATTCTTTAAGGCTCAAATACAGAATCAGCTCAACTTGTTTTTTATAGGTGATTTGAGGTACTTAGATCATATTTGTGTTTTAAAAGGCTAACTCATTTATTCATAACTGCCAAAACGTGGAAGCAACAAAGCTGTCCTTCAAAGGCTAAATCGATAAACGAACCATGGTACATCCATACAATGGAATATTATTCAGTGATAAAAAGAAATGAGCTATCAAGCCACAAAAAGACATGGAGAAACCTTAAAAGAATACTGTTAAGTGAAAGAAGCCAATCTGAAAAGACTACATACTGTATGATTCCTGGAAAAGACAAAATTTATGGAGACAGCAAAAAGACCAGTGGTTGGCAAGGGAGGGAGAGGGCACGAGAAGGGAGGGATAAAGAAGTGGAACACAGTGGAACAATGAAACTATCTGGTATAATACTGTAATAATGGATATGTGTATATATATATATAAAATAATAATCATTATTCTGTAATGATGGATATATGTCATTATATATTTACCAAAACCCATAGAATGTACAACACAAAGAGTAAACCTTAATTAATCTATGGGCTTTAGTTAATAATAATGTATATCAATATTGGCTCATCAATTATAACTACTTTCAACTCATTTTTCTGTTCCTAAAACTACTCCAAAAAAGTCTACTAATTAAAAATAACAACAAGGTTAACTCGGAACAGACAAGGGAGGAAGAGAAGAGTATCAAGAAAACAATTGGAGGTTAGAATTGAAAACTGGAGAGGGAATGAAACCTCTGAGAGACAGAATAGATTGAAGAGAGGGCAGAGGGCAAATTCTGTAAAGCCTCTGTGTGAAAAGACAAGAACATTCATTCAGTTTAGAACTCCATTAGCCTTTTAATGAAGCCTATATAAATGTGAGTATTCACCGTTATGTCTAGTTTAAAGTTTAAACTTACATATCCTGATCCTTTCATCAAAACTTAGATAAGAATATGAAAAAGCCTTTAAAAAGAGAGACATGGAACAAATATTCTGTATCTATCCACTGCAGTGATACTTAACTCAGTCTACCAATATCAGCACTACCTCAGTGTTGCTAGGCTATATCATGAGTAATCCAAATTGCTATATTTCATCAAATTCAAGATGTCATCAGTTGTTAAGACGTGACATTACTCCATGTATAACTAAGAAAAAAAAACCTTGTCAATTAATCATCACACCATCAATTAACTGATGATTTTCAGAAGATGTTAAAATGTGAAACTTAAATAAATGAAAGATGTTACTTCAAAAAGAGATAATCTTTTGTTTAATAACAGACATTTAGAAGATAATCCCCATACTACAAATATCTGTCTTACTTTTGTATGACATAATTTCCCAGAAAAAGTAAATCAGTCGGTAATAATTTGAAAATAAGGTAAGATAATGCAACAAGAACCATTTCCAAACTGAGCTATAATAGCAAAGGGATATATTTACTCCAAGACCTGTCTTTTTTGTTTTTTGTTTTTTATGGTGGCTGGCCTGTGCAGGAATCTGAACCCTTGACCTTGGCGTTATTAGCACCTCACTCTCCCAAGTGAGCCACCAGCAAACTCAACATGCAGACCTTTTGAAAAGATTTCATGGAATGGTAGTGACGAAATCTTCTGAAATCTAAAATAGTATCTCTTAACCATACCATGATAGAAAGTATGCAAGAAAAAAATGTGATGAATATTTTTTTTAATGCCAATACCACACTAATTTTGATTACTGTAGCTTTGTAGTAAGTTTTGAAATTGTTTGAGTCCTCCAACTTTGGTTTTTGGGATTTTTGTTTTGTTTTGTTTTGTTTTGTTTTTTGGTGGCTGGCTGTTATTAGGATCTGAAACTGTGACCTTGGTGTTATAAGGTGAGCTCTAACCAACTGAGGTAACCGGCAGCCCTTAGGTATGTGATGAACAAATATAGGTCACATCAGTTAAAATCCTTTATTTTACATTACTGTTTTCCAGAAACAATTTTTCTTACTCTTAGCAATAGCTCATAGAGTAAAGCAAAACAAAGAATCGTTTTTAATTCTAATAAGCTATTAATATTAACTGCCAAGTAGAAAGAATAGGTCAAAAATTCTATACTTAATTATGCTTCTAAATTATAATATGAAATACTTTTTTCCCTCCCACAAAAATATGATCCAATATCTGACCTATTTATGAAGTTGGGGGGGTATTTGTATGAAGTAGGAGCCAAAAGGCTCCTACTTTATTTATTTATTTATTTTTTGTCTTTTTTCGTGACCGGCAACGGATCGCAACCCTCAGTGTCGCGCCCGTACCGGACCAGGACCGGCAACGGGATCGCAACCCTCGGTGTTGTCCCTGCTCCTCGCTCAGCCAGTGAGCGGCCGGTCTGTATGTGGGATCCGAACCCTCGGTGGGAGCGCTGCCGCGCTTCCCAAGCGGCGCACTGTAGCAGTGCGCCACCGGGCCGGCCCAAGGCTCCTACTTTAAATGAAATGAAAAAAGGGAGAGAAAGAAGCTTTAGCCAAAGAAAGCCTCAGTTAAAGAGGAAGAGAAAAATATGCCCATCCAAGGGCAACCGGCTTAGAATTCCAAGAATTTAAGATTTGCTTAATTGTTAAGATGATAGTAGCTAACTCAGGAGAATGCAGATGTAAGTACTATGCATTTTAAGATTAGACACTCGCTTATGGTCACAAGATGTTTGGTTCTTTGTAAAGAGATCAAGATAACATCACTGATGAGCCTGTTTTGCAGAAACTGATAGTTTTGAAGGAAAGACTCCTGACCACAAGCAAGCCCACTGTACAGGTAGACTCCAGACTTGGGGGCATCAAGGAATCATCAAGATGCCAAAAATAATTATGCTGATTTTATGCTGAACCAATCAGAATCCTTCACAATACTGAGATCCTCACTCGATTTTTACTCTAGGAAAATCCCTGCTTGGCAGACATCAGGAAACACGGGTTTTGACAGCATAAGCTGCCCATTCTCCTTCGCTGTCGCCACTCAGTAAAAAGTTTAACTTTTCTACTGCAAAGCTTAGGGTGCAAAGTTTGGCTTTAGCTGCGCATCAGGCAAGCAGACCCCTTTGGATTAGTTAACATTTACCTCTTTATGAACTCTCTTCATGTCCACATGCTCCCTCACTATATTAATACACATTAGAGTTTTCACAAAAGAAAGCATTCACTCACACCCTTCACCATAGGATGTTGAAAAAAAACAGCAAAGGACCCACATCCTGAATGAAAATTATGTTGCACTTAATCTTTCCTCTAACCCACTCCCACTTTCGGGTGCTCCATCTAGCCAGTATTTCCAGAATGACCCAAGGATGATAAAACCAATCTAGGCATGTCTCTCTTATCTCTAGTCATTCTTCATGGGACCAGAAGTAATGACTAAGCAATTAAAGAGAGTTCAGAATAAAGTCACAAAATACAGCAGCAATGTCAAATAAGAGAATACGAACACTTGGAACAGGTACTATTTATATCTAAGATAGAAGTCAGGGCAGAAGTGAAGGCACGAATGTATCAGGGACAAGGCAAAAAAGGGCTAGCTAGAAATCCCCAAAAGAAAAGGGACAAGAATAGCAGATACTAAAGTGCTGTGAATGTCCAAGTCCAAGACTGGTGATTGATGGGTTGAATCAAGAATTCTACCATTACCTACAGTTGGTATTAAAGATTTAAAAAGAAGATTAAAGAAAGGCAACATTTTATCACCTAAGTATCTGTGTCAAAGATATTTAACTTGAATTGAATCAAACCTTTGCATCAAACTTCTTTACGGTTTTACAGGAAATACAGAGGACAATGTATCAAGTTAATACCACGAGGAAACAATCAGACAAAAACTAGAAGGCAGATCATTCTATGTGTCAAGTTTCTTTAACAAGTCAATGTGATGGCTAAATAAATAAGGGCAGTGGGCTAAATTTTAGCATAAAAAAGACTTAGGACTAAAAGATAAAGTCTATTTAAGAGGGGAGAAAAACAAACTTAAGAGATATAATCAGTGCAACATATGATTCTCAACTGGATCCTGACATGTAAAAACCAGTGATAAAAGACACTTTGGGGAACAATGAGAAATTTGTACACGGCCAAGGTTTCACATAAGAGTTGAGGTTTTTTGTTTTTGTTTTTGCTTTTTTATGTGTGAAAGCACTATTATACTAATTCAGGAGAATGTCCTTATATTTTAGAGATGCAAATGATATTTGTAGTCCAGTTTAAAAGTCTTCAGTTATTATTATTCTGCCTTAGAGGGGAAAACTAACGAATTAGATATGGAGTAAGATGAGGCAAATAACCTTCAAGAAGTACATCACATCCTCCATAAAGCCATGCCTGATTATTTCTGTTCTGTTTCACTCAGGTTAGACACTCCTCCATTGTGCTTTCAGAGCACCCTGTGTTTATGTGTATAAGTTCAAGGAAACGGAGCTTCCAGGAGGCTAATTCCGACAGGCAGCAGACTAGACTTGCTTTCTACTGTTAAATACAATGCATCTTGCTGACATGGAACTTGATTTCAGTGGTAGGAAAGTCCAATGTTTGTAAACATTATTTTTGACAGAAGCATAAAAATTGCAAAATAGGTTTCTCTGGAATAAAAGTTTTCTCTGCAATACTCAAATATGATAGTATGGTAGGGAGAAAAAAGATAGAGTGAAGTAGCAAGAATTTGGCTTCTCAGGTCAGGCACACTCACTCTTCAGAAGCACCTTTGCAACCTCCTTGAGGAATCAGTGAGGACAAGAAAAGTTCACCACTGACGAGTATGCTATGCTGTCTCTTATTTTGTATAAATTAAAACAGGTTAATTTCTACCATTAAAGAAAATATATATTCTTTAACTCTGGTGGCATTTTTCTATCAAAAACTCTCTCATTGTGATAACTGAATAATACCTCAGTCACAACACCTATAAAATTGTTTTGAAATCTGTTTAATCTACCTCCTTGCAAAGAACTGAGCAATTGAAAGGCAGGACTTCATTTTACTTACCTTTGCACTCTAGCAGAGTGCCTACCCCTTACAGACTGCTTAATAAATGTTTACAGAGCTGAGGTTAAAAAAATTGGACTAGAAGAGAGAAATTCGTAATTCCTTTCCCCAAAAGGGTAGTTAAATAAGAATAGTACATTCAAACAACTGATGTGAGTGCCTGGAGGGCAGGAACCATATCTTATTAATCTCCACATCTTCAATGCCTAGGACAATGGGGAGAAAAAGAAATGGAGAGACAAGGATAAGAGTGTAGGGAGAGAAAAAGAGAGAGGTAGGGAATAAGAATTAATTTAGAGACTACCTAGTACATAAACTTTCAAAACGTCTTTTAAAGAAAACCAATCTGTAAGTATTATAGGTTTCTAATTGATTAGAAAGGGAATAGAAAAGTATGCCTTTTTATTTGTTACTGTCAAATAGGCAAATATTTGCTGAGGGAAAAAATATCTCAATCTGGAAAAGAATCTAAATGTATTACCTTTTCTTTAAGAGCCTAGTTGACATCATTACTGTAAGGCCCCATAGAAGACCCCAAAGGAGGCACTCCCTAAAACATGGTGCTTTTCTCTTCCGGGTCCTAACAATCTCGCCGGCGCCAAGGTGCAGCCTATCAGAAATCATTACCCGCCCCCGGCCAATCAACTACCGCCCCATATACTAACCACCCTCTCCCAGAACCGGCTCTATATAAATGTATGCTTCTCCCCCGAATAAAGCAGAACTTCTCCGGTGAACTGTCAGCTCGGGTCCTGTCGTCCTTTCAATTACTATCTTACTTGTTAACTGGTAAAGTAAAAAACCACTACTGAAACACAATACTCTTCTATTCTAAATGGAAACTCGTTTTTTCTTTTTAACAACTTTTTTTACAAGACATATAATTTGTTTACTTAGCTCAAAATGGTCTCTAATATATCTTTAGCATACGTGCAAAGGGCTGGCTCCAAAATTACTTTCAAGATCTACTATTATGTAAATAAAGTTACTATGAGAAGCAGAGGAAATAACAATTTTCCAATATGAAGAAGAAAAAAAATATATGAAAAAAAAAACCTGATACAAGGAAGACCTCTTTAAAAATAAATAAATAAAAGGTTCAGCCAGCCCCCAAAAAGAAAAAAAATTCAAACTTCGCAAAAAAGGTAAAAACCATTTCCAATCCCCCATCCTATTCCCCAAATGTAACCACTTAATATTTTCTTGGATATCCTTCAAGAAAAAGATGTATATATATAAGCAAATAGCTTGGAAATCTTTCCATATCAACACATAACTAATAATACTACCAGCAACATTTGTCAAGCACTTACAATGTGCCACAAGCACTTACAATGTGCAAAGTGTTAGTTTCTTACACCTCATTTAATCTTCAGAAAAACTCTTATGAAGTTTCGAGATACTGATATTAGGATACTGAAGTTTCCAGAGGTTACGGTCATATTACTAATAAGGAATAGCACCAAGATCTGAATATAGGGATCCCATTCTTAACTACTGCCCTCCTTTTTCTTTTTTTTTTTTTTCCTTTTTGTCTTTTTTCATGTCCAGCAACGGATCGCAACCCTCAGTGTCGCACCCGTACCGGACCAGGACCGGGACCGGCAAGGGGATCGCAACCCTCGGTGTTGCGCCCACACCTCGCTCAGCCAGTGAGCGGGAACCGGTCTGTATGTGGGATCTGAACCCTCGGCGGGAGCGCCGCCGCACTCCCAAGCGGCGCACTGTAGCAGTGCGCCACCGGGCCGGCCCTCACTGCCCTCCTTTTAACCTGCTAGAATCCATGGTTGAATAAACTGGAATATATTTAACCAGTCTCTTCTGGTGGATATTTAAGTTATTTCTAATTTTTTGCAAAGACTTCATGAGGACAGAGATTTTTGCCTGAATCAGGAATTATGGATAATTTTTATCTTCTCTTTTCGGCCTTCTGTATTTCCAAATTTTCTGTAGCAACACATTTTATAATCAGAAAAAAAAAAAAAGATATTTTTAGATAAATTTCAAAACTAAAGAAACTTTCCCAAGTTTATGAAAGGTATAAGCAGGGTTTGAATTCAGATCCAAAGAGTTCCTGAGGCCTCTTTCTAGGGAAACAAGTTTCAAAGATAAGTGATTCTAGCTATAGTTCATATTAATGATTACTCTATTTTTCAAAACCTACCCTATGAGGTCAGTTAAAGATGCCCAGTGATAATGTCTAGTGTATATACTAACATATTAATAGGAATGCTATAATGACTACCATCATTGTTATTATGTTTTCTATCTTCATGGATGATTAAATAAAACCATCTGAGTGATCTGAGTCAGTCTTTGTGTCACTTTTAAGTTAGCCTGTGCTGAAATCTTTAGGAACACAGAGGACTGGGCATTAGTAACCATTAAAAGCTCAAGAAAACCAAAATGCATATAGGCTGATATGTGAAACAAAAGAACAGAAAGTGTCCTTCTATATAACATGCTTAACATTTAAGACACAGCTCCTTTTCAGGGGGAGATAAAGAAAAAAGATGTCAGATGTCTCATGTATCCCATCTGATACTATTTTGGGATAACATTTAAGTCAAAGATTTAGAAAGCATGGTATTAAGGAGACTTGTATACCTCCACAACTATGAGCTACAGCATTTCACTGTCTCTCAATTTCCTCAGGTAAAATATGGTTATAATACTGCTCCCTACTTCATAGAACATACTAAATTATAATTACAGGAAAAAAAAGAATTCAAAAGTTTAGCATTTATTAATATTAACTCTGACCTGAAATAGGCAACTAAAAATGAGGAGGGGAACCTCTACTATAAAAGTTAATTCTCCCAAAAGGAGGTAATTTTACCTTAAATTCTACCCTACTTCATAAAAATAAAGCCAGAATCTTCTTACCCACAAACGTACAAATTAGATCCTGGTATGAACTGCATACAAGTAGTTGCTAAGTCCCGTTTATTCTAACTCTTAAATATTTCTCAAATCTTTGTCTCCTTCCCTTTTTTCTACAGCATCTGCCATACTTAATGGTGAAATTCTGAATGCTTTCCTCCTTAGATAGGGAAGAAAGCCAGTGTGTGTGCTCTCATCACTTGTATTCAACACTGCACTGGAGGTTCTAGCCAGTACAATTGGGGAGGAGGGGGGAGGAAAGAAAGAAATTAAAGGCATTTGGATTGGAAAGGAAGAAATAAAACAGTCTTTCCTCATGGAAAAAATGATCCTGTATACAGAAAATTCTAAGGAACCCACAAAAAAATACTAAAACTAATAAATGAGTTCAGCAAAGTTCAATATTCAAAAATCAACTGTATTTCTACATACTAGCAAAGAAGAAAGAAAACAAAAATAATTTTTAAAATTTCATTCATGATATCAAAAACAATGAAAACTTCAAAACATTGCTGAAATTGAAAACAAAAATAATTTTTAAAATTTCATTCATGATATCAAAAACAATGAAAACTTCAAAACATTGCTGAAATTAAATAAGATCTAAATAAATGAAGAAATACTCCATTTTCATGGATTAGAAGACTCAGTATTGTTCAGATGGCAATCTTCCCCAAACTGATCTGCAGATTCAGTGCATTCTCTATCAAAATGTCAACAGGATTTTTGCAAAAACTGGTATACTTTTACACTGATTTTGATCCTAAAATGTATATGGAAATGCAAATAATCCAGAACAGCAAAAACAATTTTGAAAACAAGTAAAAAGTTGGAGGACTCACACTCATGGATTTCAAAATTTACTGTAAAGCAAGAGTAACCAGAATAGTGTGGTCAGTACTATTCAGGACAGACATACAGATCAATGAAACAGAATTGAGAGTCAAGAAATAAATTCTTACATTTACGGTCAATTGATTTTTGACAAAGGTGCTGCTTTGTTTAAATGTGTCCCTCCAAAATTCAGGAACTGGAAACTTAATCCCCAGTGTAAGTGTATATAAATGAATATCTTAATTACCCCAGGGTAAGAAAATATTTCTTAAATAAGACCTATAAAGTACTAACCATTAAAAAAAGACTGACAAATTAAACTACGTTAAAACTGAGAACTTACAGTTTTCAAAAGACTCCACTAAAAGTATTAAAACCACAGGGTGGGAAAAGATATTTGCTACACAAATAATCAATAAATGACTAATACACTGATTCTGTGTAAAGTACTCACACAAAATCGGTAAGAAAAAAAAAACCCAAAGGGAAAAAACAATGGAGGGTAACATTTAATTTAATTTGATTTAATTTAAGAAGGGGTAAAATTTAAATAGGCAATTTACAAAAGAGGAATTTCGAATGGTCAGTAAACGTGCAAAACAGAGCTCAATCTCATTAGTAATCAAGTAAATAAAAACTAAAACTTTTACAATGAGATAGCATCATACATCCACCAGATTGGCAAAAATGAAAAAAACTGGCAATACCAAGCAATGGCAACTATGTAAAGCAACACTGTTGTGGGAGGGTAAAATTGACAATTACTTTAGAAAACAGTGTGGCATTACCTAATAAACTTGAGATAAATAAAATTGCTTTCATGAGCAATAAAATATCGATGACCTAGCAATTCCACATCTGGGTATTCCCTAGAGAAACTCATATGTACCAGAATATATATATATATATATATATAGGACTGTTCATAGGAATATTTTTTCTGAAAGTCAAAAACTGGAAACAATTCCAAATGTCGAATGGATAAATTAGGGTGTATTTATATAAAGAGATACTATAAAGCAATAAAAATGAATGAACTTCAAGTATTCACAATATCATAAATGAATCCCACGAATATAATTCTGAACAAAGGAAGCAAGACAGAAAAGCATACAAACATACAATATGACTCCATGGGGTGTATTTATATAAAGAGATACTATAAAGCAATAAAAATGAATGAACTTCAAGTATTCACAATATCATAAATGAATCCCACAAATATAATTCTGAACAAAGGAAGCAAGACAGAAAAGCATACAAACATACAATATGACTCCATTCAAATAACTTCAAAAACAGAAAAAACTATATTGCTTAGGAATGCATTCATAGGAGGTAACAATAAAAAAAGCAAGTTAATGGTTACCTCAAAAGTCAGAATAGAAGACTGGAGTAGTCTGAAGAATGGGCAAGATTTAGAAAAAAAGAGGAAGAATATACAGAAAAGAAATAACAGCAAAACAGTTACAGAGAAGGAAATGAGCATAATATTTGTAAGGGTACAGTGATAACACCAGACTGACCAGAGGACAGAGTGTACTCTAGAGAATAAATCAACAAAAGGAGAACCAGATTACAGATAAACTTAAAATGCAAGCAAAAGTTTGGATTTAATATGGCAAGAAACCACTATACATTCTTGAATAAAAGAATGTCATGACAAAAGCTGTGTTTCAGGGGGACTTAATTTGCAACACATCTGAATTAGAGGAGAGAGAGGCTAGATCAGCTATGACCCTGTTGTGGTCATTCAGAAGTAAAGGAATAAAAGATGTTCTAAGATGGCAGGGTGGCATTCAAACACTTCTTATGCGTCCAGTATCCACAAGACTCTGGGCTAAGCCCTGGAAATAAAAGTCAAGAACTCAACCTTCCATCAATAATCTGTGAAAAGCAGTATAAAAATAGGGGAAAAGGAAAAAGGCAGGGAGAGGGGCACGCAAGAATGAGAAATTTTTTAAAAGTAGCCCATGAAATCAGTGATGAGGAAAAGAAATAAGTCAAAGGTTCCTAACCCCTCAAGAATTCTATAATTCAAGTAGACATAGGTAAGCACATCTGTATGTCCCAAAGACTGATGAGGAGAACAAGTAGGAAGTAATACATACATGGGGAAAATGTGACTAGAAAAGAAAAAAGAATGATTGGTTTGGCAGCTAGAAATGCCAGAAGACTCAATGGTTCTTTGTTTTATGATGAGAAAAGCATGTCTTATGGTTTAAAGGAAAGATCCATAAAAAGAAATAGATGGAAGGAGTTAGAAAGGAAAGGCAAAATTGGGAATCAAGGTTCTGAAGGAGGTGGCAAGGAATGGGGTTTCAAAGTACAATAAACTGAGTAAGCTTTAGAAACAAGAGAACTTTCAGGCTCTAGAGAAAAATGGTTTAATGACATATTGAGACAGTAGTATATTAAGGTTAAAATAAAGGACACTTGTTTGTCTCAAACTTTTCAGCAAAAGATGAGGAAGGGAACCAAAAATGGTAAATAAGAAAAATGATTTGGAATAAACCTCATCTCAAATGAGAAGACATTAATTAATAAAGAACAATTCTGGACCATTCTAGTCTCCCTCTAACTCTATTCTGCAGCTCAGGAGCAAAAAGTAGGTTAGATATTCAGCATTAAAAATTCGTGAAATGAGTACAACAAAAGATGAGGAAATATATGTGTCCAAAGAGATGAAACAGGCAGCACTGAAGTAGTTTATAACATATGGAACTATAAAGTGAACAAAGAAAATTTTGCAGACTGAAAGAGTGGGCCTATCCAGCCAGAGTAAAAACAACTAAGGTATTAAATCAGCCTATATCCAGGAAATCCTATTCATATAAGAATTTCCTCAGAAATAAAGACCTGACAGAAACCTTTCATTAAATTCCACTTCTTAGCCAGCAAAATGATATCCAATTAACAAAAGAAAGAATAAGAAAGCAACCATAAGTTTTGGATGCTAACAGTTAAATAAAAAGTATAAGATCTGAAATCACAGGACTAGGATTTGAGTCCCAATTTAGGCAAATAATATCACTTTTTCTAGGTTTAATTCCTCATCTGGAAAATGGTAATAATTATAATAGTAAATAATATAGGAATAATAATAGCAATTGCTAACTTTTTTAATGCTTAAGTTCTAAGCACAGTAATAAGTGTTTTCACATGTTTGAACTCATTTAATTCTCACATTAACTTTATGGAGGCTTTTATCCCCATTTTTCTGATTAGGAAACCAAGACAGAGAGGTTTGATCAACTACTCAGAATTACACAGCCATTACGTGGGGTAGGCAGAATTTCAACCTGTGCAATCTGATCCCAGAGCCTACATTCTTTACTATGCTCTTCTGCTTCTCTGGGTTATGAAGATGAGAATGTACTAAAAAGTACTTAGGTGTATACAAATATTCATAATTACTGCTGAATATCAAGAGACACGACAAAATAATCCACATAAAATCCTAGACTATTAATATAGAAACAGTCAGCATTCCATAAATGCATAAGCCTTGTCCTCAAGAAGCAGGGAGGACAGACAAGAAAAGAGGCAATTACTTGATATGGACTAAGTATACATGCTGCTTTCCTACGATGAGCTGAGGTAAGCAGTATAATCAGACATGAGAATAAAGAGCTTTCAGAAATCACCAAATTACAGCCTCAAAAAATAACAGTACTAAATGCAAAGGGCTAAAAAATGACTGAGCCAGAAAAGAGATCAGTATAATTCTTATTAAAGGTTTCTGGACAATCATGAAGCCTTAAAAAAAACATAAGGTTTCGAACAGCAATAGGCTTTTCACAGAGTAGCAAATTTCATATATGCACATTATGGAAAGGATTATCACTTTCAAGAAAAGGTCCCAAGTCACATTATAAATAATGCAATAAAAAAAGTAGTTTATGACTACCTAGCCACTACATACAAAGCATTGTTCTAAGCACTTCAGAGGTATCAATTTATTTAATACTCACAACAACCCTATAAGGTAAGTTCTATTATTATCCCCATTTTACAGATAGGGAAAATGAGGCAGGAGGGGGTTAAGTAACTTGCCCAAGTTTACTCCATAAGTGGCAGTGCTGGGGTGTCAAACGAGGCAGTTCATTTCCAGAATTTGTGCTATACCTCCCCTACTAGAAAACTAAGAAGCAGAACAAGAATTTATTCAGAAGTATTATTCAATCATACTTGGTAACAAGGAGGAAGGTACCTTTCATTCACAATAAGCAGATAATAATTCATTACCTACTGCAGTTCTATCCTTGGCTTTCCCTCCCAGTTAAGTCTGCACATTCTCCCTGGAAAATCTTACCAGGTCCCCTGGCTTCAAATACAATCTTCTTGCTGATGACTCCCACATCTGGATCTCCAGCCCAATCTCTCTTCTGCGCCTTAAACCTGTACCAATAACCTAATAGATATTTCTCTTCGAACGATTCATAAGCACCTCAAAATCAACGTGTCCAAAACCGAATCATCACCTCCATCTCACTTCATTTCCCATCTTCAAACTCTTTCTTCCTCCTGTACTCCCTTATCTCAATGACCGCCACCATCATCCACCTGGTTGCCCAAGTTAGAAACCTGGATGTCATACCAGATGCCTCAATCTTCCTCACCTTCCATATCCCATCAGTCACCAATCACTGCCATATCTCTCCATGTGTCTCTCCAATCAGTTCATGTCTCTTCGTACCCATTTACTTATTTAATTTTATAAGGCTATCCTTACTTGCATTTTGTGTTGTTTTGCACAACTGATTATCTTTTTTCTTTTTCTTTTTTGTCCTGTCCCGTCTGATGACAAACTCCATTAATGGAGAACAGACATTGTATATATTTCATATCTAACATTCTAATGTGCACTTATTTGATCAGCAAAATGTTTTCAGAGATAAAGTTTTGGGTCTATAGAAGAGAAATTAATACTAAGAACGCATATCAAGTAATACATCTTTTTTTTTTTTTTTTTGTCTTTTTCGTGACCAGTAAGGGGATCAACCCTTGGTGTGGTGTCGCCCACACCGCGCTCAGCCAGTGAGTGCACTGGCCATTCCTATATAGGATCCGAACCCGAGGAGGGAGCGTCGCTGCGCTCCCATCGCCACACTCTCCCGAGTGTGCCACGGGCTCAGCCCATAATACATCTTTTCTTAAGAGGCATTGCCATCAGAAATACGACCCAGTTATTTCACACACACACAAGTTATAATTTCCTATCACAACTCCCTAGGATATAATAATTATTACAAGTGTTCAGTGACAGCTAGTACAGTCATCCCTGAGGCACTGGTTTTAGGATCCCCAGAATACCCAAGACCCAGGGATGCTTAAATCCCTTATATAAAATGACATATTATTTGCAAATAACCTACTCACATCTGACCATATATTTTAAATCATCTCTAGATTACTTATAATACCTAATACAATGTAAATGCTTATGAAAAGAGTTGCTATACTGTACTATTTTTATATTTGTATTTTTTATTGTATTTTTTTTTTCTGAACATTTTCGATTTGCAGTTGGTTGAATCTGCAGTTTGTTCAATCTGTGGATTGGTTGGACCAACCATATAGGCCATACACGAATTATGCCATTTAATGTTCACAACAACCCTATGAGCTAAGTATAGTTATTATCCCCATTTTCCAGATGAGGAAACTGAAACTTCAGAGAGTTTCAACAACTTAGCCAAGGTCCCAAGTTAGAAAATAACAGTCAGGATTTGAACCCATGTCGGAGTCTGACCAGAGAGACCATGCACGTAAGCACTTGCTCTTTTTCCTCTTAAGGAGAAAATGAAATACTGTGTTTTCAAGCTCAAAAGAAAAGAAAAGAAAAAGTTTATAGCAAAGAGATGTTAGTTTTAAACGAAAAACGTGCCAAAAGACAGTAACACTATGGAAGTCGGGCAGTTAAGGAAGGTCCTTTTTGGCAGGTCTGAAAACCTTTAAAAAATGTCAGCAAACTAAAAAGATTCAGAGCCACAGAAATACAATTGTCCAAAAAAGCAACTCATTTGAATTTTTTTCTTGGGACATCATAATTCAAAGAAATATGGTTTTATCCAAACCAAAAATGCCTAGTCTTTTACCTAAGTACATTCCACAAAGAAATTCTACAAACATCAGAATCCTCGACCATAATTCAAATTTGGGTGGGGGTGGGGGGACGGGGATGTGGCAATCAACCCACCACACGTAGAGAAAAAGGGTCGGAAACGTCAACCTTGCTCACTTGCTTACTTCCAGACTCCTAAAATGAGTAAAAGGGCCAATGTATAAAGAACACTGCCTATCATCCATCTTCTTCTGGTGCTACGAGGAGAAACACGGGGACACAGTTAAATTCGCATGCTAAGATCAAGCTTCAGCCTACAAACCAAGGATTCGGCAGCTGCACACCGAAGGTGAAGACCCTCGCTCTCAACTTTCCATTTGACTATACGTTTTAAATTGCGGGTGCACAAGCCCACTTTGAACTGGGCCCCTGGGTGCACGGAAGGTTGCTGTCACATTTCTCAAGAAGGGAGAGGCGTGAAGGAGGGGCGGCCTCCCACCCGCCCGGAGCCCGCCGCGCGCGGCGCTCCTTTTGTTGGGGTAGAGAGGAGGGCGGACCCCGCACCCTCTAGGGGCAAATGGGAGGTGGGCGGAGAGAGAGGAGGGAGAGAAACGCGGCGGCGGCCCCCGACCAGCCGGGGTGGGGACACAAAGAATTTGGGAAGCGCGCACCGGCCGGACAACGAGCTCCCCCACCGCCCTTCCATGAGCCGCTGTGAAACTCCAGGCCCGGACCGCCGAGGAGCCGGCGGGGGCGGGCGCGCTGGCGTCCGCGGCCCT